>NC_079192.1:171757514-171870014 GCF_029499605.1 Hyla sarda
AAGGAAACGCTTTCACTGGCACAATGGCAACAAGATCCGGCGAGGGAGTGAAGGGGAAGTGAGGTATAAATAGGGAGTGCACAGGTGAACACACTAATTGGAACCACTGCGCCAATCAGCGGCGCAGTGGCCCTTTAAATCGCAGAGACCCGGCGCGCGTGCGCCCTAGGGAGCGGGGCCGCGCGCGCCGGGACAGGACAGACGGAGAGCGAGTCAGGTACGGGAGCCGGGATGCGCATCGCGAGCGGGCGCTACCCGCATCGCGAATCGCATCCCGGCTGGAGACGGTATCGCAGCGCACCGGGTCAGTGGAGCTGCCCGGAGCGCTGCGGTAGCGAGAGAGAAGCGAGCGCTCCGGGGAGGAGCGGGGACCCGGAGCGCTCGGCGTAACAGTACCCCCCCCCCTTGGGTCTCCCCCTCTTCTTAGAGCCTGAGGAGCAGACTTTTGTCTAGGATGTTGTCCTCAGGTTCCCAGGATCTCTCTTCAGGTCCACAGCCCTCCCAATCCACCAAAAAGAACCTTTTTCCTCTGACCGTCTTGGAGGCCAGTATCTCTTTCACTGAGAAGACGTCAGAAGAACCGGAGACAGGAGTGGGAGAAACTAATTTGGGAGAGAAACGGTTGATGATGAGTGGTTTAAGAAGAGAGACATGAAAGGCATTAGGAATACGGAGAGAAGGAGGAAGAAGAAGTTTGTAAGAGACAGGATTAATTTGGCACAAGACTTTGAAAGGACCAAGATAGCGTGGACCCAGTTTGTAACTGGGGACACGAAAGCGGACATATTTAGCGGAGAGCCATACCTTGTCTCCGGGAGCAAAAATGGGGGGAGCTCTTCTTTTCTTATCGGCAAACTTTTTCATGCGAGATGAAGCCTGTAAAAGAGAATCTTGGGTCTCTTTCCATATGGTGGAAAGATCACGAGTCACTTCATCTACAGCGGGCAAACCAGAGGGCAAGGGAGTAGGGAGGGGGGGAAGAGGGTGACGGCCGTACACCACGAAAAATGGGGATTTGGAGGAAGATTCAGAGACTCTAAAGTTATACGAGAATTCGGCCCATGGTAGAAGATCTGCCCAATCATCCTGGCGGGAGGAAACAAAATGTCGTAAATAATCACCCAAGACCTGGTTAATTCTTTCTACTTGTCCATTGGATTGAGGATGATATGCAGAAGAAAAGTTTAATTTAATCTTGAGTTGTTTACAGAGAGCCCTCCAGAATTTTGACACGAATTGGACGCCTCTATCCGAGACTATCTGTGTGGGCAACCCGTGAAGACGAAAAATGTGTACAAAAAATTGTTTAGCCAACTGAGGCGCTGAAGGAAGACCAGGAAGAGGGATGAAAAGTGCCATCTTGGAGAATCGATCAACGACCACCCAAACAACAGTGTTGCCACGGGATGGGGGTAGGTCTGTAATAAAATCCATACCAATCAGAGACCAAGGCTGTTCGGGGACAGGCAGAGGATGAAGAAAACCAGCGGGCTTCTGGCGAGGAGTCTTATCCCGGGCACAGACAGTGCAGGCTCGCACAAAGTCCACGACATCCGTCTCCAGAGTCGGCCACCAATAGAAGCGAGAGATGAGTTGCACAGATTTCTTGATGCCTGCATGACCTGCGAGATGGGAGGAGTGACCCCATTTGAGGATTCCGAGGCGTTGGCGTGGAGAGACGAAGGTCTTTCCTGGAGGAGTTTGCCTGATGGAGGCTGGAGAAGTGGAAATCAGGCAGTCAGGAGGAATGATGTGTTGCGGAGAGAGTTCAACTTCCGAGGCATCCGAGGAACGAGAGAGAGCATCGGCCCTAATGTTCTTATCGGCAGGCCGAAAGTGAATTTCAAAATTAAATCGGGCAAAGAACAGAGACCACCTGGCCTGGCGAGGATTCAGCCGTTGGGCAGACTGGAGATAGGAGAGGTTCTTGTGATCGGTGTAAATAATAACTGGAAATCTTGATCCCTCCAGCAGATGCCTCCATTCCTCAAGTGCTAATTTAATGGCTAGAAGCTCTCGATCCCCGATGGAGTAGTTCCTCTCCGCCGGAGAGAAGGTCCTAGAAAAAAAACCACAAGTAACAGCATGCCCCAGAAGAATTTTTTTGTAGAAGGACCGCTCCAGCTCCTACAGAGGAGGCATCAACCTCCAATAGGAAGGGTTTAGATGGGTCAGGTCTGGAGAGCACGGGAGCCGAAGAAAAGGCAGACTTGAGCCGTTTAAAGGCGTCTTCTGCTTGAGGAGGCCAAGACTTGGGATTGGCATTTTTTTTGGTTAAAGCCACGATAGGGGCCACAACGGTAGAAAAATGTGGAATAAATTGCCTGTAATAATTGGCGAACCCCAAAAAACGTTGGATAGCACGGAGTCCGGAGGGGCGTGGCCAATCTAAGACGGCAGAGAGTTTGTCTGGATCCATTTGTAGTCCCTGGCCAGAGACCAAGTATCCTAGGAAAGGAAGAGATTGGCATTCAAACAGACATTTCTCTATCTTGGCATAAAGTTGATTGTCACGAAGTCTCTGAAGAACCATACGGACATGCTGGCGGTGTTCTTCTAGATTGGCAGAAAAAATCAGGATATCGTCCAGATATACAACAACACAGGAGTATAAGAGATCACGAAAAATTTCATTAACAAAGTCTTGGAAGACGGCAGGGGCGTTGCACAGGCCAAAGGGCATGACCAGATACTCAAAGTGTCCATCTCTAGTGTTAAATGCCGTTTTCCATTCATCCCCCTCTCTGATGCGGATGAGATTATAAGCACCTCTTAAGTCCAGTTTGGTAAAGATGTGGGCACCTTGGAGGCGATCAAAGAGTTCAGAGATGAGGGGTAGGGGGTAGCGGTTCTTTACCGTGATTTTATTAAGACCGCGGTAGTCAATGCAAGGACGTAGAGAGCCATCTTTTTTGGACACAAAGAAAAATCCGGCTCCGGCAGGAGAGGAGGATTTACGGATAAAGCCTTTTTTTAAATTTTCCTGGATGTACTCCGACATAGCAAGAGTCTCTGGGGCGGACAGAGGATAGATTCTGCCCCGGGGTGGAGTAGTGCCCGGGAGGAGGTCAATAGGACAATCATAAGGCCTGTGAGGAGGTAGAGTCTCAGCTTGTTTTTTGCAAAAAACATCCGCAAAGTCCATATAGGCCTTAGGGAGACCGGTTACAGGGGGAACCACAGAGTCACGGCAAGGGGTACTGGGAACCGGTTTTAGGCAGTCCTTGAAACAAGAGGGCCCCCAACTCTTGATCTCCCCAGTGGACCAATCCAGGGTTGGGGAATGGAGTTGAAGCCAGGGTAGTCCAAGGAGGATTTCGGAAGTGCAATTGGGGAGGACCAAAAATTCAATCTTCTCGTGATGAGGTCCGATGCACATTAGAAGGGGCTCCGTGCGGAAACGTATGGTACAGTCCAATCTTTCATTGTTTACACAATTGATGTAGAGGGGTCTGGCGAGACTGGTCACTGGGATGTTGAACCTGTTGACGAGAGAGGCCAAAATAAAATTTCCTGCAGATCCGGAATCCAAGAAGGCCATAGTAGAGAAGGAGAAGGCAGAGGCAGATATCCGCACAGGCACAGTAAGACGTGGAGAAGCAGAGTAGACATCAAGGACTGTCTCACCTTTGTGCGGAGTCAGCGTACGTCTTTCCAGGCGGGGAGGACGGATAGGACAATCCTTCAGGAAGTGTTCGGTACTGGCACAGTACAGGCAGAGATTCTCCATGCGGCGTCGTGTCCTCTCTTGAGGTGTCAGGCGAGACCGGTCGACCTGCATAGCCTCCACGGCGGGAGGCACAGGAACGGATTGCAGGGGACCAGAGGAGAGAGGAGCCGGGGAGAAAAAACGCCTTGTGCGAACAAAGTCCATATCCTGGCGGAGCTCCTGACGCCTTTCGGAAAAACGCATGTCAATGCGAGTGGCAAGATGGATGAGTTCATGTAGGTTAGCAGGGATTTCTCGTGCGGCCAGAACATCTTTAATGTTGCTGGATAGGCCTTTTTTAAAGGTCGCGCAGAGGGCCTCATTATTCCAGGATAATTCGGAAGCAAGAGTACGGAATTGTACGGCGTACTCGCCAACGGAAGAATTACCCTGGACCAGGTTCAACAGGGCAGTCTCAGCAGAAGAGGCTCGGGCAGGTTCCTCAAAGACACTTCGAATTTCCGAGAAGAAGGAGTGTATAGAGGCAGTGACGGGGTCATTGCGGTCCCAGAGCGGTGTGGCCCATGACAGAGCTTTTCCAGACAGAAGGCTGACTACAAAAGCCACCTTAGACCTTTCAGTAGGAAACTGGTCCGACATCATCTCCAAGTGCAGGGAACATTGGGAAAGAAAGCCACGGCAGAATTTAGAGTCCCCATCAAATTTATCCGGCAAGGATAGTCGTAGACCAGAAGCGGCCACTCGCTGCGGAGGAGGTGCAGGAGCTGGCGGAGGAGATGATTGCTGAAGCTGTGGTAGTAGCTGCTGTAGCATCACGGTCAGTTGAGACAGCTGTTGGCCTTGTTGCGCTATCTGTTGTGACTGCTGGGCGACCACCGTGGTGAGGTCGGCGACAACTGGCAGAGGAACTTCAGCGGGATCCATGGCCGGATCTACTGTCAAGATGCCGGCTGGCAGGTAGTGGATCCTCTGTGCCAGAGAGGGATTGGCGTGGACCGTGCTAGTGGATCGGTTCTAAGTCACTACTGGTTTTCACCAGAGCCCGCCGCAAAGCGGGATGGTCTTGCTGCGGCGGTAGTGACCAGGTCGTATCCACTAGCAACGGCTCAACCTCTCTGACTGCTGAAGATAGGCGCGGTACAAGGGAGTAGACAGAAGCAAGGTCGGACGTAGCAGAAGGTCGGGGCAGGCAGCAAGGATCGTAGTCGGGGGCAACGGCAGGAGGTCTGGAACACAGGCTAGGAACACACAAGGAAACGCTTTCACTGGCACAATGGCAACAAGATCCGGCGAGGGAGTGAAGGGGAAGTGAGGTATAAATAGGGAGTGCACAGGTGAACACACTAATTGGAACCACTGCGCCAATCAGCGGCGCAGTGGCCCTTTAAATCGCAGAGACCCGGCGCGCGCGCGCCCTAGGGAGCGGGGCCGCGCGCGCCGGGACAGGACAGACGGAGAGCGAGTCAGGTACGGGAGCCGGGATGCGCATCGCGAGCGGGCGCTACCCGCATCGCGAATCGCATCCCGGCTGGAGACGGTATCGCAGCGCACCGGGTCAGTGGAGCTGCCCGGAGCGCTGCGGTAGCGAGAGAGAAGCGAGCGCTCCGGGGAGGAGCGGGGACCCGGAGCGCTCGGCGTAACACACACCTGTATATATACACACATTGGGGGGTATTTATCAAAACCTGTCCAGAGAAAATGTTGCTGAGTTGCCCATAGCAACTAATCAGATCACTCTTTTTTTTTTTTATAAAAGAAGCAATCTGGTTGCTGTGCGAAACTCAACAACATATTTTCCTCTGGACAAGTTTTGATAAATCTACCCCATTGAGTAATATATATATATATATATATATATATATATATATATATATATACTAGCTTATGCCCGCGGCTTCATTCACGTTAAATTTGGGGTAACATAGATCTACTTTTTAGGATCCTATAGTAATGAGGCCACTCTGGGTAAAGTCTATGGACATCCAAACAACCCCAATTCTTTCAACTATGATCGACGTGTCTAAAGAGTTAATGCCGGACATATGCCGGAACGGCGATGTCCGGCATTAGCCACGGGTCCTGGCTGCTGATAGCAGCCGGGACTGTGTGGGTATGATGCGAGCTCAGCTCCTGAGCTCGCTTCATAACCCTCCTCTGCTGCAGTGCCGGGTATACCCAGCGTTCTGTGGTGAGGGGTTAATTCATACAAACTTCGAACCCCCGTTTCACCCCTTCAGAGGTGGAATTTTAGAAAACGTGGAAGTCTCTAATAGTTAGCCCAAAAATAAAGTTTCATGCCTCAAGCTTCAAAAATGATGGTCTTCCATACAAACTTTCAACCCCTGTTTCACCCCTTAAGGGTTGAATTTCGAAAAATCCTTTCTTATTCCTCGACTACGTCTTAAAAAAAACACCTGTGAAAAAATTCAGCTTTCTAGGTCCAAGGGTTCAGGCTGGGCGTTGATGAGTCAGGCCTTCTCATATATATATATATATATATATATATATATATATATGTATAGACTAGCTGAGTACGCGGCATTGCACAGTTTTTCCTACCTAATCCTTGTGGTAGAGGAAAAACAAGATATCCTTATATCCCGTCCTCATATCCTGACGTCATATCCCATCCTCATATCCCGACCTCATTTTCCAACCTCATTTCCCGCCCTTATATTAAACAAATTCTTCTCCACTGTATTCACAGAGGAAAATGAAATACAGGTGAAATACAGTGAGATAAGGTAAACTCCCCAGTACAGGTCACCTGTCTAACCCAGGAAGAAGTACAGTGCCGCCTACAAAAAATCAAAACAGACAAATCACCAGGTCCAGATGGCATTCACCCCCGTGTTCTAAAGGAATTAAGTAATGTTATAGACAGACCCCTATTTTTAATATTCCAGGACTCTATAGCAACAGGGACGGTTCCCCTGGACTGGCGCATAGCAAATGTGGTACCAATATTTAAAAAGGGAACAAAAGGTGACCCTGGGAATTATAGACCTGTTAGTTTAACCTCTGTTGTATGTAAATTGTTTGAGGGTTTTCTAAGAGATGCTATTTTGAAATATCTTGATACAGATAAATGTATGACTCCATATCAGCATAGCTTTATGAGGGATCGGTCCTGTCAAACTAACCTGATCAGCTTCTATGAGGAGGTGAGCTCCAGACTGGACCAGGGGGAATCGCTGGATGTCGTATATCTGGATTTTTTCAAAGCATTTGATACAGTGCCACATAAAAGGTTGGTGCATAAAATGAGAAGGATAGGGCTGGGGTACAATGTGTGTAAGTGGGTAAGTAACTGGCTCAGTGATAGGAAACAGAGGGTGGTTATTAATGGTACTTATTCTGATGGGGTGACTGTTACTAGTGGGGTATCACAGGGGTCCGTCTTGGGTCCTGTTCTGTTTAATATATTTATTAATGACCTTGTAGAGGGGTTGAATAGTAAAGTAACAATCTTTGCAGATGATACTAAACTCTGTAAAGCGGTAAACACAATAGAAGACAGTGCACCGTTACAACTGGATCTGGATAGGTTAGAGGTTTGGGCTGGGAAGTGGCAAATGAGGTTCAACACTGATAAATGTAAGGTAATTGTTACGCCGAGCGCTCCGGGTCCCCGCTCCTCCCCGGAGCGCTCGCTACACTCTCGCTACTGCAGCGCTCCGGTCAGATCCACTGACCCGGTGCGCTGCGATACCGCCTCCAGCCGGGATGCGATTCGCGATGCGGGTGGCGCCCGCTCGCGATGCGCACCCCGGCTCCCGTACCTGACTCGCTCTCCGTCGGTCCTGTCCCGGCGCGCGCGGCCCCGCTCCCTAGGGCGCACGCGCGCCGGGTCTCTGCGATTTAAAGGGCCACTGCGCCGCTGATTGGCGCAAGTGGTTCTAATTAGTGTGTTCACCTGTGCACTCCCTATGTATACCTCACTTCCCCTGCACTCCCTCGCCGGATCTTGTTGCCATTGTGCCAGTGAAAGCGTTTCCTTGTGTGTTCCTAGCCTGTGTTCCAGACCTCCTGCCGTTGCCCCTGACTACGATCCTTGCTGCCTGCCCCGACCTTCTGCTACGTCCGACCTTGCTTCTGTCTACTCCCTTGTACCGCGCCTATCTTCAGCAGTCAGAGAGGTTGAGCCATTGCTAGTGGATACGACCTGGTCACTACCGCCGCAGCAAGACCATCCCGCTTTGCGGCGGGCTCTGGTGAAAACCAGTAGTGACTTAGAACCGGTCCACTAGCACGGTCCACGCCAATCCCTCTCTGGCACAGAGGATCCACCTCCTGCCAGCCGGCATCGTGACAGTAGATCCGGCCATGGATCCCGCTGAAGTCCCTCTGCCAGTTGTCGCCGACCTCACCACGGTGGTCGCCCAGCAGTCACAACAGATAGCGCAACAAGGCCACCAGCTGTCTCAACTGACCGTGATGCTACAGCAGCTACTACCACAGCTTCAGCAATCATCTCCTCCGCCAGCTCCTGCACCTCCTCCGCAGCGAGTGGCCGCTTCAGGCCTACGACTATCCTTGCCGGATAAATTTGATGGGGACTCTAAATTTTGCCGTGGCTTTCTTTCTCAATGTTCCCTGCACTTGGAGATGATGTCGGACCAGTTTCCTACTGAAAGGTCTAAGGTGGCTTTCGTAGTCAGCCTTCTGTCTGGAAAAGCTCTGTCATGGGCCACACCGCTCTGGGACCGCAATGACCCCATCACTGCCTCTGTACACTCCTTCTTCTCGGAAATTCGAAGTGTCTTTGAGGAACCTGCCCGAGCCTCTTCTGCTGAGACTGCCCTGTTGAACCTGGTCCAGGGTAATTCTTCCGTTGGCGAGTACGCCGTACAATTCCGTACTCTTGCTTCTGAACTATCCTGGAATAATGAGGCCCTCTGCGCGACCTTTAAAAAAGGCCTATCCAGCAACATTAAAGATGTTCTGGCCGCACGAGAAATCCCTGCTAACCTACATGAACTCATTCATCTAGCCACTCGCATTGACATGCGTTTTTCCGAAAGGCGTCAGGAGCTCCGCCAGGATATGGACTTTGTTCGCACGAGGCGTTTTTTCTCCCCGGCTCCTCTCTCCTCTGGTCCCCTGCAATCCGTTCCTGTGCCTCCCGCCGTGGAGGCTATGCAGGTCGACCGGTCTCGCCTGACACCTCAAGAGAGGACACGACGCCGCATGGAGAATCTCTGCCTGTACTGTGCCGGTACCGAACACTTCCTGAAGGATTGTCCTATCCGTCCTCCCCGCCTGGAAAGACGTACGCTGACTCCGCACAAAGGTGAGACAGTCCTTGATGTCAACTCTGCTTCTTCACGTCTTACTGTGCCTGTGCGGATATCTGCCTCTACCTTCTCCTTCTCTACTATGGCCTTCTTGGATTCCGGATCTGCAGGAAATTTTATTTTGGCCTCTCTCATCAACAAGTTCAACATCCCGGTGACCAGTCTCGCCAGACCCCTCTACATCAATTGTGTTAACAATGAAAGATTGGACTGTACCATACGTTTCCGCACGGAGCCCCTCCTAATGTGCATCGGATCTCATCACGAGAAAATTGAGTTTTTGGTCCTCCCCAATTGCACTTCCGAAATTCTCCTCGGTCTACCCTGGCTTCAACACCATTCCCCAACCCTGGATTGGTCCACTGGGGAGATCAAGAGTTGGGGTTCCTCTTGTTTCAAGGACTGCCTTAAACCGGTTCCCAGTTCTCCTTGCCGTGACCCTGTGGTTCCCCCTGTAACCGGTCTCCCTAAGGCCTATATGGACTTTGCGGATGTTTTTTGCAAAAAACAAGCTGAGACTCTACCTCCTCACAGGCCTTATGACTGTCCTATTGACCTCCTCCCGGGCACTACTCCACCCCGGGGCAGAATTTATCCTCTCTCTGCCCCAGAGACTCTTGCTATGTCTGAGTACATCCAGGAAAATTTAAAAAAGGGCTTTATCCGCAAATCCTCCTCTCCTGCCGGAGCCGGATTTTTCTTTGTGTCCAAAAAAGATGGCTCCCTACGTCCTTGCATTGACTACCGCGGTCTTAATAAAATCACGGTAAAGAACCGCTACCCCCTACCTCACATCTCCGAACTCTTTGATCGCCTCCAAGGTGCCCACATCTTTACCAAACTGGACTTAAGAGGTGCTTATAATCTCATCCGCATCAGAGAGGGGGATGAATGGAAAACGGCATTTAACACTAGAGATGGACACTTTGAGTATCTGGTCATGCCCTTTGGCCTGTGCAACGCCCCTGCCGTCTTCCAAGACTTTGTTAATTAAATTTTTCGTGATCTCTTATATTCCTGTGTTGTTGTGTATCTGGACGATATCCTGATTTTTTCTGCCAACCTAGAAGAACACCGCCAGCATGTCCGCATGGTTCTTCAGAGACTTCGTGACAATCAACTTTATGCCAAAATGGAGAAATGTCTGTTTGAATGTCAATCTCTTCCTTTCCTAGGATACTTGGTCTCTGGCCAGGGACTACAAATGGATCCAGACAAACTCTCTGCCGTCTTAGATTGGCCACGCCCCTCCGGACTCCGTGCTATCCAACGTTTTTTGGGGTTCGCCAATTATTACAGACAATTTATTCCACATTTTTCTACCATTGTGGCTCCTATCGTGGCTTTAACCAAAAAAAATGCCAATCCTAAGTCATGGCCTCCTCAAGCGGAAGACGCCTTTAAACAGCTCAAGTCTGCCTTTTCTTCGGCTCCCGTGCTCTCCAGACCTGACCCATCTAAACCCTTCCTATTGGAGGTTGATGCCTCCTCAGTAGGAGCTGGAGCGGTCCTTCTACAAAAAAATTCTTCTGGGGCATGCTGTTACTTGTGGGTTTTTTTCTAGGACCTTATCTCCGGCGGAGAGGAACTACTCCATCGGGGATCGAGAGCTACTAGCCATTAAATTAGCACTTGAGGAATGGAGGCATCTGCTGGAGGGATCAAGATTTCCAGTTATTATTTACACCGATCACAAGAACCTCTCCTATCTCCAGTCTGCCCAACGGCTGAATCCTCGCCAGGCCAGGTGGTCTCTGTTCTTTGCCCGATTTAATTTTGAAATTCACTTTCGGCCTGCCGATAAGAACATTAGGGCCGATGCTCTCTCTCGTTCCTCGGATGCCTCGGAAGTAGAGCTCTCTCCGCAACACATCATTCCTCCTGACTGCCTGATCTCCACTTCTCCAGCCTCCATCAGGCAAACTCCTCCAGGGAAGACCTTCGTCTCTCCACGCCAACGCCTCGGAATCCTCAAATGGGGTCACTCCTCCCATCTCGCAGGTCATGCGGGCATCAAGAAATCCGTGCAACTCATCTCTCGTTTCTATTGGTGGCCGACTCTGGAGACGGATGTTGTGGATTTTGTGCGAGCCTGCACTGTCTGTGCCCGGGATAAGACTCCTCGCCAGAAGCCCGCTGGTCTTCTTCATCCTCTGCCTGTCCCCGAACAGCCTTGGTCTCTGATTGGTATGGACTTTATTACAGACTTACCCCCATCCCGTGGCAACACTGTTGTTTGGGTGGTCGTTGATCGATTCTCCAAGATGGCACATTTCATCCCTCTTCCTGGTCTTCCTTCAGCGCCTCAGTTGGCAAAACAATTTTTTGTACACATTTTTCGTCTTCACGGGTTGCCCACGCAGATCGTCTCGGACAGAGGCGTCCAATTCGTGTCAAAATTCTGGAGGGCTCTCTGTAAACAACTCAAGATTAAATTAAACTTTTCTTCTGCCTATCATCCTCAATCCAATGGGCAAGTAGAAAGAATTAACCAGGTCCTGGGTGATTATTTACGGCATTTTGTTTCCTCCCGCCAGGATGACTGGGCAGATCTTCTACCATGGGCCGAATTCTCGTATAACTTCAGAGTCTCTGAATCTTCCTCCAAATCCCCATTTTTCGTGGTGTACGGCCGTCACCCTCTTCCCCCCCTCCCTACTCCCTTGCCCTCTGGTTTGCCCGCTGTGGATGAAATATCTCGTGATCTTTCCACCATATGGAAAGAGACCCAAAATTCTCTCTTACAGGCTTCATCATGCATGAAGAAGTTTGCTGATAAGAAAAGAAGAGCTCCCCCCATTTTTTCTCCTGGAGACAAGGTATGGCTCTCCGCTAAATATGTCCGCTTCCGTGTCCCTAGCTACAAATTGGGACCACGCTATCTTGGTCCTTTCAAAATTTTGTGCCAGATTAATCCTGTCTCTTACAAACTTCTTCTTCCTCCTTCTCTTCGTATTCCTAATGCCTTTCACGTTTCTCTTCTTAAACCACTCATCATCAACCGTTTCTCTCCCAAACTTGTTTCTCCCACTCCTGTTTCCGGCTCCTCGGACATCTTCTCCGTAAAGGAGATACTGGCCTCCAAGAAGGTCAGAGGGAAAACTTTTTTTTTGGTCGATTGGGAGGGTTGTGGTCCTGAAGAGAGATCCTGGGAACCTGAGGACAATATCCTAGACAAAAGTCTGCTCCTCAGGTTCTCAGGCTCTAAGAAGAGGGGGAGACCCAAGGGGGGGGGTACTGTTACGCCGAGCGCTCCGGGTCCCCGCTCCTCCCCGGAGCGCTCGCTACACTCTCGCTACTGCAGCGCTCCGGTCAGATCCACTGACCCGGTGCGCTGCGATACCGCCTCCAGCCGGGATGCGATTCGCGATGCGGGTGGCGCCCGCTCGCGATGCGCACCCCGGCTCCCGTACCTGACTCGCTCTCCATCGGTCCTGTCCCGGCGCGCGCGGCCCCGCTCCCTAGGGCGCGCGCGCGCCGGGTCTCTGCGATTTAAAGGGCCACTGCGCCGCTGATTGGCGCAGTGGTTCTAATTAGTGTGTTCACCTGTGCACTCCCTATGTATACCTCACTTCCCCTGCACTCCCTTGCCGGATCTTGCTGCCATCGTGCCAGTGAAAGCGTTTCCTTGTGTGTTCCTAGCCTGTGTTCCAGACCTCCTGCCGTTGCCCCTGACTACGATCCTTGCTGCCTGCCCCGACCTTCTGCTACGTCCGACCTTGCTTCTGTCTACTCCCTTGTACCGCGCCTATCTTCAGCAGTCAGAGAGGTTGAGCCGTTGCTAGTGGATACGACCTGGTCACTACCGCCGCAGCAAGACCATCCCGCTTTGCGGCGGGCTCTGGTGAAAACCAGTAGTGACTTAGAACCGGTCCACTAGCACGGTCCACGCCAATCCCTCTCTGGCACAGAGGATCCACCTCCTGCCAGCCGGCATCGTGACAGTAATGCACATGGGGAGGAAAAATCCGGGCTGGGATTATGTATTAAATGGGAGAACACTTGGGAAGACTGACATAGAAAAGGACTTAGGAGTCTTAGTTAACAGTAAATTTAGCTGTAGTGACCAGTGTCGGGCAGCTGCTGCCAAGGCTAATAAAATCATGGGGTGCATCAATAGGGGCATAGATGCCCACGACAAGGAAATAATTCTACCGCTGTACAAATCACTAGTCAGACCACACATGGAATACTGTGTATAGTAGTCGGCACCAGTGTCACGATTCGGCTGGCAGGAGGTGGATCCTCTGTGCCAGAGAGGGATTGGCGTGGACCGTGCTAGTGGACCGGTTCTAAGTTACTACTGGTTTTCACCAGAGCCCGCCGCAAAGCGGGATGGTCTTGCAGCGGCGGTAGTAACCAGGTCGTATCCACTAGCAACGGCTCAACCTCTCTGACTGCTGAAGATAGGCGCGGTACAAGGGAGTAGACAAGAGCAAGGTCGGACGTAGCAGAAGGTCGGGGCAGGCAGCAAGGATCGTAGTCAGGGGCAACGGCAGGAGGTCTGGAACACAGGCTAGGAACACACAAGGGAACGCTTTCACTGGCACGATGGCAACAAGATCCGGCGAGGGAGTGCAGGGGAAGTGAGGTATACATAGGGAGTGCACAGGTGAACACACTAATTAGACCAACTGCGCCAATCAGCGGCGCAGTGGCCCTTTAAATCGCAGAGACCCGGCGCGCGCGCGCCCTAGGGAGCGGGGCCGCGCGCGCCGGGACAGGACCGACGGAGAGCGAGTCAGGTACGGGAGCCGGGGTGCGCATCGCGAGCGGGCGCCACCCGCATCGCGAATCGCATCCCGGCTGGGGGCGGTATCGCAGCGCACCCGGTCAGTAGATCTGACCAGGGCGCTGCAGTAGCGAGGATGTTGCGAGCGCTCCGGGGAGGAGCGGGGACCCGGAGCGCTCGGCGTAACAGTACCCCCCCCCCGTGGGTCTCCCCCTCTTCTTGGAGCCTGAGAACCTGAGGACCAGACTTTTGTCTAGGATGTTGTCCTCAGGTTCCCAGGATCTCTCTTCAGGTCCACAGCCCTCCCAATCAACCAAAAATAATTTTTTCCCTCTGACCGTCTTGGAGGCCAGTATCTCCTTCACGGAGAAGATGTCAGAAGAACCGGAAACAGGAGTGTGAGAAACAAGTTTGGGAGAGAAACGGTTGATAATGAGTGGTTTAAGGAGAGAGACATGAAAGGCATTGGGAATACGAAGAGAAGGAGGAAGAAGAAGTTTGTAAGAGACAGGATTAATTTGGCACAAGACTTTGAAAGGACCAAGATAGCGTGGTCCCAGTTTGTAACTGGGGACACGAAAGCGGACATATTTAGCGGAGAGCCATACCTTGTCTCCGGGAGCAAAAATGGGGGGAGCTCTTCTTTTCTTATCGGCAAACTTTTTCATGCGAGATGAAGCCTGTAAAAGAGAATTTTGGGTCTCTTTCCATATGGTGGAAAGATCACGAGTCACTTCATCCACAGCGGGCAAACCAGAGGGCAAGGGAATAGGGAGGGGGGGAAGAGGGTGACGGCCGTACACCACGAAAAATGGGGATTTAGCAGAAGATTCAGAGACTCTGAAGTTGTACGAGAATTCGGCCCATGGTAGAAGATCTGCCCAGTCATCCTGGCGGGAGGAAACAAAATGCCGTAAATAGTCACCCAGGACCTGGTTAATTCTTTCTACTTGCCCATTGGATTGAGGATGATAAGCAGAAGAGAAGTTTAATTTAATCTTGAGTTGTTTACAGAGAGCCCTCCAGAATTTTGACACGAATTGGACGCCTCTATCCGAGACGATCTGCGTGGGCAAACCGTGAAGACGAAAAATGTGTACAAAAAATTGTTTAGCCAACTGAGGCGCTGAAGGAAGACCAGGAAGAGGAATAAAATGTGCCATCTTGGAAAATCGATCAACGACCACCCAAACAACAGTGTTGCCACAGGATGGGGGTAGGTCTGTAATAAAGTCCATACCAATCAGAGACCAAGGCTGTTCGGGGACAGGCAGAGGATGAAGGAGACCAGCAGGCTTCTGGCGAGGAGTCTTATCCCGGGCACAGACAGTACAGGCCCGCACAAAATCAACAACATCCGTCTCCAGAGTCGGCCACCAATAGAAACGAGAGATGAGTTGCAAGGACTTTTTGATGCCCGCATGGCCTGCGAGGTGGGAGGAGTGACCCCATTTAAGAATCCCGAGACGTTGGTGTGGAGAAACGAAGGTCTTCCCTGGAGGAGTTTGCCTGATGGAGTCTGGAGAAGTGGAGATCAGACAGTCAGGAGGAATGATGTGTTGCGGAGAGACCTCTACTTCCGAGGCATCCGAGGAACGAGAGAGAGCATCGGCCCTAATGTTCTTGTCGGCAGGGCGAAAATGAATTTCAAAGTTAAAACGGGCAAAGAACAACGACCACCTGGCCTGGCGAGGATTCAGCCGTTGGGCAGACTGGAGATAGGAGAGATTCTTGTGATCGGTGTAAATGATAACTGGAAATTTTGATCCCTCCAGCAGATGCCTCCATTCCTCAAGTGCCAATTTAATGGCCAGTAGTTCTCGATCCCCGATGGAGTAGTTCCTCTCCGCCGGAGAGAAGGTCCTAGAAAAAAAACCACAAGTAACAGCATGCCCGGAAGAATTTTTTTGTAGAAGGACCGCTCCAGCTCCCACTGAGGAGGCATCAACCTCCAATAGGAAGGGTTTAGATGGGTCAGGTCTGGAGAGCACGGGAGCAGAAGAAAAGGCAGACTTGAGATGTTTAAATGCGTCTTCCGCTTGAGGAGGCCATGACTTAGGATTGGCATTCTTCTTGGTTAAAGCCACCATAGGAGCCACAATAGTGGAAAAATGTGGAATAAATTGTCTGTAATAATTGGCGAACCCCAAAAAACGTTGGATAGCACGGAGTCCGGAGGGGCGTGGCCAATCTAAGACGGCAGAGAGTTTATCTGGGTCCATTTGTAGTCCCTGGCCAGAGACCAAGTATCCTAGGAAAGGAAGAGATTGACATTCAAACAGACATTTCTCCATTTTGGCATAAAGTTGATTGTCTCGAAGTCTCTGAAGAACCATGCGGACATGCTGGCGGTGTTCTTCTAAGTTGGCAGAAAAAATCAGAATATCGTCCAGATACACAACAACACAGGAATATAAGAGATCACGAAAAATTTCATTAACAAAGTCTTGGAAGACGGCAGGGGCGTTGCACAGGCCAAAGGGCATGACCAGATACTCAAAGTGTCCATCTCTGGTGTTAAATGCAGTTTTCCATTCGTCCCCCTCCCTGATGCGGATGAGATTATAAGCACCTCTTAAGTCCAGTTTGGTAAAGATGTGGGCACCTTGAAGGCGATCAAAGAGTTCTGAGATAAGAGGTAGGGGGTAGCGGTTCTTTACCGTGATTTTATTAAGTCCGCGGTAATCAATGCAAGGACGTAGGGAGCCATCTTTTTTGGACACAAAGAAAAATCCAGCTCCGGCAGGAGAGGAGGATTTGCGAATAAACCCCTTTTTTAAATTTTCCTGGATGTATTCAGACATAGCAAGAGTCTCTGGGGCGGACAGAGGATAAATTCTGCCCCGGGGTGGAGTAGTGCCCGGGAGGAGGTCAATAGGACAGTCATAAGGCCTGTGAGGAGGTAAAGTCTCAGCTTGCTTTTTGCAAAATACGTCAGCATAGTCCATATAAGCCTTAGGGAGACCGGTTACAGGGGGAACCACAGGGTCACGGCAGGGAGTACTGGGAACCGGTTTAAGACAGTCCTTGAAACAAGAAGTACCCCAGCTCTTGATCTCTCCTGTGGACCAATCAAGGGTTGGGGAATGGCGTTGAAGCCACGGTAGTCCAAGGAGAATTTCGGAAGTGCAATTGGGGAGGACCAAAAACTCAATTTTTTCGTGATGAGGTCCGATGCACATTAGGAGGGGCTCCGTGCGGTAACGCACGGTACAGTCCAATCTTTCATTGTTAACACAATTGATGTAGAGGGGTCTGGCGAGACTGGTCACCGGGATGTTGAACCTGTTGATGAGAGAGGCCAAAATAAAATTTCCTGCAGATCCGGAATCCAAGAAGGCCATAGTAGAGAAGGAGAAGGTAGAGGCAGATATCCGCACAGGCACAGTAAGGCGTGGAGAAGCAGAGTTGACATCAAGAACTGTCTCACTTTTGTGCGGAGTCAGCGTACGTCTTTCCAGGCGGGGAGGACGGGTAGGACAATCCTTCAGGAAGTGTTCGGTACCGGCACAGTACAAGCAAAGATTCTCCATGCGGCGTCGTGTCCTCTCTTGAGGTGTCAAGCGAGACCGGTCAACTTGCATAGCCTCCACGGCGGGAGGCACAGGAACGGATTGCAGAGGACCAGAGGAGAGAGGAGCCGGGGAGAAAAAACGCCTCGTGCGAACAAAGTCCATATCCTGGTGGAGCTCCTGACGCCTTTCGGAAAAACGCATGTCAATGCGAGTGGCTAGATGAATGAGTTCATGCAGGTTAGCAGGAATTTCTCGTGCGGCCAGAACATCTTTAATGTTGCTGGATAGGCCTTTTTTAAAGGTCGCGCAGAGGGCCTCATTATTCCAGGATAATTCGGAAGCAAGAGTACGGAATTGGATGGCGTACTCGCCAACGGAAGAATTACCCTGGACCAGGTTCAGCAGGGCAGTCTCAGCAGAAGAGGCTCGGGCAGGTTCCTCAAAGACACTTCGAATTTCCGAGAAGAAGGAGTGTACAGAGGCAGTGACGGGGTCATTGCGGTCCCAGAGCGGTGTGGCCCATGACAGAGCTTTCCCAGACAGAAGGCTGACTACGAAAGCCACCTTAGACCTTTCAGTAGGAAACTGGTCCGACATCATCTCCAAGTGCAGGGAACATTGTGAAAGAAAGCCACGGCAAAACTTAGAGTCCCCATCAAATTTATCCGGTAAGGATAGTCGTAGGCCGGAAGCGGCCACTCGCTGCGGAGGAGGTGCAGGAGCTGGCGGAGGAGATGATTGCTGAAGCTGTGGTAGTAGCTGCTGTAGCATCACGGTCAGTTGAGACAGCTGGTGGCCTTGTTGCGCTATCTGTTGCGACTGCTGGGCGACCACCGTGGTGAGGTCGGCGATAACTGGCAGTGGAACTTCAGCGGGATCCATGGCCGGATCTACTGTCACGATTCGGCTGGCAGGAGGTGGATCCTCTGTGCCAGAGAGGGATTGGCGTGGACCGTGCTAGTGGACCGGTTCTAAGTTACTACTGGTTTTCACCAGAGCCCGCCGCAAAGCGGGATGGTCTTGCAGCGGCGGTAGTAACCAGGTCGTATCCACTAGCAACGGCTCAACCTCTCTGACTGCTGAAGATAGGCGCGGTACAAGGGAGTAGACAAGAGCAAGGTCGGACGTAGCAGAAGGTCGGGGCAGGCAGCAAGGATCGTAGTCAGGGGCAACGGCAGGAGGTCTGGAACACAGGCTAGGAACACACAAGGGAACGCTTTCACTGGCACGATGGCAACAAGATCCGGCGAGGG
This sequence comes from Hyla sarda, assembly GCF_029499605.1. Taxonomy (NCBI): domain Eukaryota; kingdom Metazoa; phylum Chordata; class Amphibia; order Anura; family Hylidae; genus Hyla; species Hyla sarda. The sequence goes on from NC_079192.1 coordinate 171,775,982, forward strand.
AGTGCAGGGGAAGTGAGGTATACATAGGGAGTGCACAGGTGAACACACTAATTAGACCAACTGCGCCAATCAGCGGCGCAGTGGCCCTTTAAATCGCAGAGACCCGGCGCGCGCGCGCCCTAGGGAGCGGGGCCGCGCGCGCCGGGACAGGACCGACGGAGAGCGAGTCAGGTACGGGAGCCGGGGTGCGCATCGCGAGCGGGCGCCACCCGCATCGCGAATCGCATCCCGGCTGGGGGCGGTATCGCAGCGCACCCGGTCAGTAGATCTGACCGGGGCGCTGCAGTAGCGAGGATGTTGCGAGCGCTCCGGGGAGGAGCGGGGACCCGGAGCGCTCGGCGTAACAACCAGTGTACAAGAAAGATATAGTGGAGCTGGAGAGGGTTCAAAGATGGGCAACCAGGGTAATACGGGGAATGGGAGGACTACAGTACCCAGAAAGATTATCAGAATTAGGGTTATTTAGTTTAGAAAAAAGAAGGCTTAGGGGAGACCTAATAACTATGTATAAATATATGAGGGGGCCATACAGAGATCTCTCCCATGATCTATTTATACCCAGGACTGTATCTATAACAAGGGGGCATCCTCTACGTTTAGAGGAAAGAAGGTTTCTACACCAGCACAGACGGGGGTTCTTTACTGTAAGAGCAGTGAGACTGTGGAATTCTCTCCCGGAGGAGGTGGTCATGGTGAACTCTGAAAAAAGAGTTCAAAACGGGTCTGGATGCATTTTAGGAGAGTAATAACATCACTGGTTATGGATACTAGATTTATAGGGACACAACATTGACCAGGGATTTATTCTGACTGCCATATTTGTCAGTCGGGAAGGAATTTTTACCTCTAGTATGAGGATTTTTTGCCTTCCTCTGGATCAACTCAGTAGGGACTCAGTAGGGATATAGGTTGAACTTGATGGACTCTGGTATTTTTTCAACCTCATGAACTATGTTACTATGTATATCTTGTCCTCACATCCCGACCTAATATCCCGTCTTCATATCCCAACTTCACATTCTGTTCTCATATCCTGTCCTCATATCCCGACCTCATGTCCTGATATCCTGTCCTCTTATCCCGACCTTAATCCCTGTCCTCATATCCCAAACTCATATTCCGACCTGATATCATGTCCTCATATTCCATCCTGATATCTCATCCTCTTATCCTGACCTCATATCCTGTCCTCAGGTGGGGCTGAGTTGCGATGAAGTAATTTCTGTACTAAGTATTATCGAAATTATCTTCAGCTGTTTGGAAGTGACCCTGGAACATACATACACACACATATATGCATGAGCAAATATATACATACACACACATATGTACATATGCATATATATATATATACATACACACATTGAGTATTATATATACATAAAAGCGAAAATAGAAGATAGTCAGCTACTCCTTTCCTTGCGCCCGGCAGTCTCCTCAGAAATATGAAGAAAGAAAGCAGGAGCCAGCGCACGGTCTTCAGATTTATTCATGAGGTATACACAGGTAACAGGATAGTACACATACCGGCACTCCGGATAGGATGTGACGCATTTCGGGTCACGTGACCCTTTGTCAAACAGATAGTTGGGTGGAGATTAACCACCTTTTTATATGGTGTTTCACAGGTGCAGCTTGACTGGCCAACGGAACAAAAGTCCATTAACCCTCAATAGCTCGAACGTTGTGAAAACATCAAACAAGCTTAACAAAAAAATTGTTACAAAAATGCACAAATGCACAAGTACAAATATGTTATGTTGCATATTACAAAATTCTATATGCTAACATAATAAAATAATGCATATTTAAAGGTAATATATAGAATTGGTATAATATTGCAGAGAAGAGGTGTAGGATTAATCGTAATGCAGAATAATATCAGATCTAAAATTTAGACCATACGGCTGGTAACTGCGTAAATTGTATATCCAAAAGATTTCTCTGTTGCGAAGGGTTTTAACCCTATCACCACCTCGTTTCTGCTTGTGAACCAATTCTATACCATGAAATAAAAAGTGGGATGTGTCACGGTTGTGTTCGTCACAAAAGTGTTTTGAAACACTGGATAGATTGACATGATGGGGATTTAGAATGCCTCTAATGTGCTCCTGAATCCTGATTTTAAGCGGACGTTTGGTGCTTCCTATATAGGAAAGTTTGCAGATTTTGCAACAAATCCTATATACCACAAAAGTAGTTTGGCAGTTTATAAAGGATTTTATGGGCAAACTGTGTTGAGCAGAAAGTCCAGGTGTGAATTTACACTTATCGGCATATCTGCAAACAACACATCTTGAGTTGCCACAAGGAAAAAAACCTTTTACTTTGAGCCAATTGTCGGCTCGTGGACGCACACTGGGTAACATGCTAGGAGATAGCATGCCACCCAGTGTGGGTGCTTTCCTAGAAGAAAAATTGCATCCATTTTTAAGAATTTTAACCAAAGTTGGATCCTGGTCTAAAATGGGAAGATATTTTTTTATGGTTTTTAGAATTTGATGGTATTCGTTGCTATAAGTGGTAACAAAGCAAACTTTGGATGCACTCACAATATGCATTATTTTATTATGTTAGCATATAGAATTTTGTAATATGCAACATAACATATTTGTACTTGTGCATTTGTGCATTTTTGTAACAATTTTTTTGTTAAGCTTGTTTGATGTTTTCACAACGTTCGAGCTATTGAGGGTTAATGGACTTTTGTTCCGTTGGCCAGTCAAGCTGCACCTGTGAAACACCATATAAAAAGGTGGTTAATCTCCACCCAACTATCTGTTTGACAAAGGGTCACGTGACCCGAAACGCGTCACATCCTATCCGGAGTGCCGGTATGTGTACTATCCTGTTACCTGTGTATACCTCATGAATAAATCTGAAGACCGTGCGCTGGCTCCTGCTTTCTTTCATTATATATACATACTAGCTGAGTACCCGGCGTTGCCCGGTTTTTCCTACCTCGTCCTTGTTGGTGAGGAAAATCAACAAAGGAGGAAGCTTTTGACTTCAAATCCCATCCCCATATATTGTTGTCATATCCCAACCCCATATCCCGTCCTCATATCCCATCCTCCTATCCCGTCCTCCTATCCCGTCCTCCTATCTCAATCCCCTATCCCGTCCTCCTATGTCCACCTCCTATGCCGACCTCCTATCCCATCTCGACTTCCTATCCCAACCTCCTATCTCCACCTCCTATCACCACCTCCTATTCCATCCTCATATCCTGTCCTCATATCCCGACCTCCTATCCCGACCATCCTGTCCTCCTATCTTGACCTTCTATCTCGACCTCCTATCTCGACCTCCTATACCGTCCTCCTATCTCGACCTCCTATGCCATCCTTCTATCCCGTCCTTCTATCTCGACCTCCTATCCCGTCCTCCTATCCTGTCCTCCTATCTCAACCCCCTTTCCCGTCCTCCTATCTTCACCTCCTATCTCCACCTCCTATCCCGTCCTCCTATCTCGACCTCCTATCTCGACCTCCTATCTCGACCTCCTATCCCGTCCTCCTATCCCGTCCTCCTATCTCAACCTCCTATCCCATCCTCCTATCTCGACCTCATATCCCGTCCTCCTATCTCAACCCCCTATCCCGTCCTCCTATCTCCACCTCCTATGCCGACCTCCTATCCCGACCTCCTATCTCAACCTCCTATCCCGTCCTCCTATCTCGACTTCCTATCCCAGCCTCCTATCCCGACCTCCTATCTCCCCCTCCTATCTCCACCTCCTATCTCCACCTCCTATCCCGTCCTCATATCCCGTCCTCCTATCCCGTCCTCCTATCCCGACCATCCCGTCCTCCTATCTTGACCTCCTATCTCGACCTCCCATCCCGTCCTCATATCACGACCTGTAATACCAGGTATTGAAATATCTCCAGCCGTACAGAAGTTATGTGAGAACATACATTTCCCATTGATTTGCATGGGACTTTAAACAAAAACCCTGACCCTCACAAATGTGGATACTTAAGGGTTAAATTAACTATCCTATATTTTAAGTGGACATATAAGTAACATGTAACCAAGTATCCTCATATCCCGTCCTCATATCCCGTCCTCCTATCCCGTCCTCCTATCCCGACCTCCTATCCCGACCTCCTACCCGACCTCCTATCCTGACCTCCTATCCCGACCTCATATCCTGACCTCCTATCCCGACCTCCCATCCGTCCTCATATTCCAACCCGTAATATCTGTACCAGGTATTGAAATCCTTGTTAGGGAGGAAAATCAACAGAGGAGGAAGCTTTTGACTTCATATCCCATCCCCATATATTGTTGTCATATCCCAACCAATATCCCGTCCTCATACCCTGACCTCCTGTCCCAACCTCCTATCCCGACCTCCTATCCAGACCTCCTATCCCGTCCTCCTATCCCGTCCCTATCCCGACCTCCTATCCCGTCCTCCTATCTTGACCTCCTATCTCGACCTCCCATCCCGTCCTCATATCCCGACCCGTAATATATGTACCAGGTATTGAAATATCTCCAGCCGTATGGATATTATATGGGAACATACATTTCCCATTGATTTGCATGGGACCTTAAACAAAAACCCCGACACTCACAAATGGGGGTAGTTAAGGGTTAAATTAACTATCCTATATTTTAAGTGGACATATAATTAACATGTGACCAAGTATTATCGAAATATCTCCAGCCGTTTGGAAGTTATGCGGTAACATATATTTCCCATTGACTTGCATGGGACTTTAAACATAAACCCAGACCCTGGCAAATGGGGGTGAGTAAGGGTTAAATTACCTATCCTATGTTTGTTGTCGACATATAAGTAACATGTGTGCCAAGTTTCATGTTAATATCGTTAGCCGTTTGGAAGTTTTTGTGGAACATACATACATACACACACACACACACACACACAGGTTGAGTTTTATTTATATAGATATAGATTGATCCCTCTTTCATTTACATTCAACATTTAGAATGAGCCATTGAGAATAGACTGTTCTGCATGAGAGAAAATCGTGATGATAACAGACAAGTTTACATGAACCTGAAGACAAAACATTTAGCTGATGGACTTTGGAAGGCAAATCTAAGTCCTGTCTTTCTATATTGTGTATAAACAGCAGCTTCCTACTTGTGTTAAGACTGTCTTATCCGTGAGTAGTGTTCTCTACTGATTACTTCGTAATAACTTGTAGTGTGAGTTCTTAGTAATTCACAACTTTAATTCGGCTGATTCGCCTAATTTTTCAAAAAAAATTTGGTTCAATCTGAATTTATTCTCAGCGAATCTACAGGGTGGACCATTTTTATGGATACACCTTAATAAAATGGGAATGGTTGGTGATATTAACTTCCAGTTTGTGGCACATTAGTATATGTGAGGGGGGAAACTTTTCAAGATGGGTGGTGACCATGGCGGCCATTTTGAAGTCGTCCATTTTGAATCCAACTTTTGTTTTTTCAACAGGAAGAGGGTCATGTGACACATCAAGCTTATTGGGAATTTCACAAGAAAAACAATGATGTGCTTGGTTTTAACGTAACTTTATTCTTTCATGAGTTATTTACAAGTTTCTGACCACTTATAAAATGCGTTCAATGTGCTGCCCATTGTGTTGGATTGTCAATGCAACCCTCTTCTCCCACTTTTCACACACTGATAGCAACACTGCAGGAGAAATGCTAGCACAGGCTTCCAGTATCCGTAGTTTCAGGTGCTGCAGAATGGGCAAAACAAAAATTGGAACAGGACCCTCAGTTTACGCTGAAGATTTTGTTCAGTGATGGGGCAAACTTTTACATGAATGGTGAAGTTAACAAACTAAACCACCGCTATGGGTCTGACACTAACCCACATTGCATAGATCCCTCCAAGACTGTTGGAACACAAAAATTGATGGTATGGTGTGGTATATGGGGTACAAAGATAGTGGGGCCATTCTTCATCAATGGAAACCTCAAGGCCACTGGATATGCGAAATTGCTACATGATGATGTGTTTCCTTCTTTATGCACTGAAGCTGGCACGTCCCCTGTGTTTTCCAGCAAGATGGTGCACCACCACATTATGGGTGTCAGGTCTGAGCATTCCTAGATGAACAGTTTCCTGGAAAGTGGATTGGTCGTCATGGGCCAGTTGAATGGCCCCCCAAGGTCTCCTGATCTGACCCCCTTAGACTTTTATCTTTGGGGCCATCTGAAGGCAATTGTCTATGCTGTGAAGATACGATATGTGCAGCACCTGAAACTACGGATACTGGAAGCCTGTGCTAGCATTTCTCCTATGGTGTTGCTATCAGTGTGTGAAGAGTGGGAGAAGAGGGTTGCATTGACAATCCAACACAATGGGCAGCACATTGAACACATTTTATAAGTGGTCAGAAACTTGTAAATAACTCATGAAAGAATAAAGTTACATTAAAACCAAGCACATCATTGTTTTTCTTGTGAAATTCCAATAAGTTTGATGTGTGTCACATGACCCTCTTCCTATTGAAAAAACAAAAGTTGGAATCAAAATGGCCGACTTCAAAATGGCCACCATGGTCACCACCCATCTTGAAAAGTTTCCCCCCTCACATATACAGTGGTCCCTCAACATACGATGGTAATTTATTCCAAACGACCCATCGTTTGTCAAATCCATCGTATGTTGAGGGATCCGTGCAATGTAAAGTATAGGAAGCTGTACTCACCTGTCCCCGCCGCTCCGGACCAGGTCCTCACCGCTCCCGATGCTGTCCCAGGGGCTCCCGATGCTGTTCCGCTGCTCCGGTGTCTTCTTCGCGATCCTCCGGCTTCTTCCGCATCTTCTGCAGGGTCCGGGCCTCGCTTTCTGGTGACGTTATTACGCTGCTGCGCCGGCGCGGCGTGCGCAGTGACGTAGTAACGACGCCGGAGAGCGAGGCCCGGACCCTGGAGAAGATGCGGAAGATGCCGGAGGATCGCGAAGTGGACCCGGAGCAGCGGGAATAGGTAAGCGAACCTGCCCGGGATGCTTAAACTGCTATCCGACAGCAGCTTAAGCATTTTGCGTTAGCAGTTAATGCGATGGCCACGACATATAAAAGCATTGTATGTCGATGCTGACATCGACATGCGATGGCCTCTGAGAGGCCATCGTATGTTGATTTTATCATATGTCGGGGCAATCGCAGATCGGGGGGTTACTGTACTAATGTGCCACAAACAGGAAGTGAATATCACCAACCATTCCCATTTTATTAGGGTGTATCCATATAAATGGCCCACCCTGTATATATATATATATATATATATATATATATATATATATATATTTATTAAATAAATACATTAAAAAAAATACATAATGTGTAGGGTCACACGCAGCACATCCACAGCGTATTACATGCTGCGGATGCCCTGCTGGCAGTCACAATAGTGAGCTCCCTGCTGCGGCAGGCCACTTGCAGCGTGAAATACGCTCTATGTGACTGTACTCTTATTAAATATTTTTTTTACAAAGGCCAAATTCATACTGCGTTTCTGCAGTACGTTAGAGGTATCTGTCAGCATCACATCAAAAAAGTAAGCCCCATTCATTTCCGAATGAGACTGCTACAGTATACAATGGCATGCCTTTTTTTTTTTTTTTTTTACTCCAACGGACACCTCTAACATACTGCAGAATAAACAAATCATTTTTTTCACAATTGTTTATAATACCCAGTGCTGGATATATTCACCATGAGTGGGTGCTTATTCCCACAACATGACGGATATATCCATCACAAACTTTAACTGTCACAGATAGCTGTGCGGCACTTCAAGCTGACCGAGGAGCGAACAGAGTGGTCCCTAGTCCAGGTAAACCATATTTCTTATGAGACAAAAATCTTGCAGTCCCATGGGGTCACTTATGGGGGGGCGGTATTGTAATGATAATGATGTCCTGAAAGCCAAAGACTGTCAGGCAACCAAATATGGCCCAAGTGGGGGTACTGCCCAGCCCAGGATGAACAGCATGATAAAATATGGGGCGAATTTCCTCCATTTTAGAAGTGATGTACCAAAATGACGTTCCGCAAATGAAGCATTTGTGAGAGAAAAAAGGACATTTCTAATTGTTTTCCACTGATTTTGAAATAATTTCAGCCACACAATAAGGGCTCAATGTACTTACTTTTGCCCTAGTTGAATACTTTAGGGTCCTTTTTGAAAATGGGGTCACTTCTGGGGGGGGGGGGGGCAGTATTCTTCTGACAGCTAAAAAGCTGTAAGCTGAAGTGCGGCCTACAATTTGTATAATCAGGAACGTGCACAGGTTGACTAGAAAGGGGACCTGAGCCCCTGCCCTTTTGATGTTCCTCCTATAAATGCACTGGACAGTCTGGCATCATTATGTGGGCATTATATAAATAATTATAAGAAGTGCTTCCTTTTTTTTTTTTTTTAGTTCAGCCTCTGCCCCCCAAAATGTCTGTGTACATCCCTATGTATAAAGATATCCTTAAAGCTAAATGGCGCTCCTCCTCTTTTGGGTCCCTCCATGTGGCCATACAACCAAATAGGGCCAAAGCGTAGGCACTGCCTAACATGGGACAAGCAGCGTAATACGATTTGGGGTGCATATCATTCATTTCAGAGGCTATTTATGTATGTGTATGTCTGTATGTATAGACAAAAAGAAAGTTCGAATGGTGCTCACCTCATCCGTGCAGGTGCAGTCAGTCCTCCTCCACTGTCTCCAAAGTAAATATCCAGAAGATACAGGAGCACTGGTAAAACCATTACTTTATTCGAAATCCATGTTAAAATCCATACCATACAAACAGGTGCACACCGGAAAGTATGGAGGTAAAAGCCGCCTCCTCCTCTCTGATGTGTTTCCGCCCTACAGGGCCTTAATCATAGATACAGAGGATAGTATTGCCCGGTATTTAAGGAGCATATAGCTCCACCCAAAATAGGGAGTGACTAAAATTCAAAAATAAAAAGACACTAAAATACAGAAGCAATACAAAAAATATAAATAAACTCAGAAAAAAAGACAGTATTAATAACTCATAACCAAATCAAGCCTAAGATTCATGCCCTTAGGGAATGAGGTAGTAAACATGAGTATCCAGTAACCTTCACGATTCAAAAGTTTGGAACCTCTATCTCCTCCACGTAGTGGCTTAGTAACCCTTTCTACTCCTGTAATCGTAAGGGCACTTACATCGCCTGCATGCACGTGTGAAAAATGTTTGGAGACATTGGAAGGGTTTCTGGTAATGTGGGTGGCTCCGTAGATATGTTCTCTGAGTCTATCTTTAATACATCTACTGGTGCAGCCCACATAACCTAAATTCCAAATGCCGCAATGTATATAGTAAATAGCCCAAATGGTATTGCAATTTATAAAGGATGAAATGGTATATGAAATACCCGCAATGGTTTCATTGAATTCTTTAGTTTGATTGAGAAACGCACAGCAACCGCAACGGTTACCGCCACATCTGAAACAGCCCTTGATATTAAGCCAAGTGTTATGGGAGCTGTTTGCTGTTATATGTGAAGGTGCAAGTATAGTTTGTAAATTGGGTGGGCGTTTGGCTGAAAATCTGCAACCATTATGTATAATATTTTTAAGAACGATGTCCTGTTCTAAGATAGGAAGATATTTACCAACAATATTTTTAGTTTTATTGTATTGTCGACTATATGAAGTGACAAAAGTTACTGTTTCTTTATTATTACTGTTGGCAATAATATCACGGTGCCTATATTTATTATACCTGGGGTTTTTAGATTTTTTTGTCTTGTAGAAGGTCTTCTCTTTTAATTGCACGAACTTTGTCGATGGCAGAATTAATCAGACCTTCAGGATAATTTCTCTGTCTCAATCTGTTAGACAGTTTAACACTTTCAGCCTCAAAAAGATGATCTGAAGAACAATTTCTTTTACTTCTGACAAATTCTCCATATGGCAAATTTCTAATAATATGTTTCGGAGGGCAAGAATTAGCATGAAGCACAGAATTGCCTGCAGTAGGCTTTCTGTATGTTGAAGTGACAATTTTCTGATCTATGACCTCCAGTTTCACATCAAGATAATTAATAGAAACAGGGTGGAAGCCATAAGTAAATTATAAAGCACAAGGGTTGCAGTTAAGGTACTGGACAAATTGTCGCCACATCAGAAGTCCAGATGATGATAATATCATCTATGTAGCGGCCGTACTTTCTAAACTAAAGGATATTATTAAAAAGAAAGATGTCCAGATGTCAAATATCGATATGATGAGATTAATGTGGAAATTGGAAAAACTTATGGAAAAGAAATGCGTATTTGGTGGGACCTCAGCATGACAGAAAAATATATTGAAAATAATCTAGTCCCCAGAGGTCTGTGTTTAAAGAAAATTCCCACAACCATATACTCAGATTTTTTCATACAAAGATGGAATGATATTTTAACGGACTCCTCCCTACGCTTAATGAAACTTATTACAGAATTCGAGGAAGAAGGTCTGAAAAATACCCGCATTGATATTAAAAAGCTCAAAGAACAACTACAATGTTATGAGAATAATAAAACTTTTCAGGAATTGGGCATGTCCATAATAATAAAAATCACAGAACTGGAGGATATTATTGTAAAAATGAAAACTAGTAAATTTGAACGTGATACAGTGGATTTCTCGAGTAATATGACTAATGAATGGGGATGATGGGAAAAATTCCAAGCCAGATCGATCCTTAAATATTCAAAAAATCTACGCAAACAAAATAATAAAAAATCCACTTATCTGAAAATTTTCACCTTCAGCCAAACTGAAACTGAGGATGAAACTACAGATGACCACAGTCAGATCTCTGATGCATCTACAGATAATGAGGCAACGGGGAAGAATGTTAAAAACCCGTCTTACTATACTAAGCCAAAACCGAAATATGGGAAAAAACAATATGAAAAAAAGCCTTCAAAAAACGTACAAGACGAGGAGGCAGAAAACGACACACGAAGTTATTCGCAACGTGTGAAAAGCAAATACAAACAGAGATAAATGTGGTTAACTTATTATCTTACGTTATATCTGATGTCCAAACCAATCTGCTTTCTAAAGGACTTTCTTATGTTCCAACTTATGATTTTGATCTGTACCAGACTATCAAGGACATTAACCGATTTTCAAGACTCCTTACTGTCAAAAGGCATTTTTTGGAAGATGACACACAGGAAACGCAGTCAGCTCCTCCATCATCTAAACTGTCTCCTGAAACAATTCCGGATAAAATAAATCCACTTTCCTTTCAAGATTGCATTGTGCTGAGTACACTGTCAGCTCTTGATGACGAAGTATCAAATGAAAAAGAAGCGAGGATTGGCTCTTTAAATGAATCATTGTACGAATGGGTCGATCAGTTTTTACAACCGCTGGTTAAGCGTACCTATAGTTATATTAGAGATACCAAGCATCTACTTGGTATTCTCGATGCTGTCCAGTGGCAATCTAACTATACATGGTTAAAGAGGCACTGTCATTGTTAAAACTTTTCATATATTGCAAGACTCATTATAATATGACATTTCACAATATACACCTGTTAAACATTTTTTAAATTTTCACCTGAAATTCAAGCTCAAATTAGCCGCCACTAGGGTTCGCCTGTCTTTTAGCCAGACAGACTAGTCTAGATTTTACAGCATACTGGATACCGGCCGTAAAGCATATCGGTATCCAGTATAGGAGATTTCTATTGAGTGTATGCAAAACTACAGATAAAGGATGTGTGGGCATGCTGGGAGCTGTAGTTTTACAACAGCTGGAGGCAACACTGCTCTAACACAGTTATTTACAAACATTGCAGCTTCAGTTGTTACTAAACTACTCCTACTAAACTCCCAGCATGCTGAAATAGTCAAAGCTTTCTCGGACTCCTGAATGACAAAGAAGTTGATCAGACATTCAGGAGTCTGTGAAAGATGAATGACACACATAGTAACAGCTATGCTGATTAGCATCCAGCTTTACTAGGAGAAGATAAAACAGATAGAACATGTATTCATAAAAATGCTGTACTTTTATCTAAAAAATCCTTGCACTAATTTTATAAAGATCTATTCTTATATTTATACATTTTATCCTGTTATGAATTCACCATAATGTCTTCTGATTACTTCAGGCAAGCTCCAAGTATCTTTCTCTGTGTAACATGACACAGCATAAAACCAGAGAGGAAAGGGTTACAGAGTAGAGAGTACTGATTGGCTGAATGTCCAGGCTTGCTCCTGTGAGGGAGACAGACAGACACGCCCCCTCCAGCCTGCACAATGAAAAAGTAACTCACCAACAGAAAAATGCTTATATCTCTGGATATATAGGTCAGAGACACACACAAATTATATGCACATGATCAGGATTGGGTCCTGAGTAACAAATCACTTTTCTTCTTTTTTTTGCACTATGACAGGTACGCTTTAACGTGCGACATTGAAACACTTTATACTTGCATTCCCCATAAGCTTGCATTGATAGTTATTGAATACCATCTTGATAAATATTCCAGTTATACTCCTGATTTAAAAACTTTATTCTTATGGTTATACAATAGTTGTTAACACATAATTTTTTTATGTTTAATTCTAAATATTATTTACAGGGGGTAGGAGCTTCAATGGGTGCCAAATACTCTCCTTCTTTAGCTATCCTTTTTGTTGCATGGTGGGAGGAATTATTTTTGTTTGATTCACTTAACCCCTTTCTTTCTGACATTTTGTGGTAAGGCCGCTACATAGATGATATCATCATCATCTGGACTTCTGATGTGGCGACAATTTGTCCAGTACCTTAACTGCAACCCTTGTGCTTTAAAATTTACTTATGACTTCCACCCTGTTTCTATTAATTATCTTGATGTGAAACTGGAGGTAATAGATCAGAAAATTGTCACTTCAACACACAGAAAGCCTACTGCAGGCAATTCTGTGCTTCATGCTAATTCTTGCCCTCCGAAACATATTATTAGAAATTTGCCGTATGGAGAATTTGTCAGAAGTAAAAGAAATTGTTCTTCGGATCATCTTTTTGAGGCTGAAAGTGTTAAACTGTCTGACAGATTGAGACAGAGAAATTATCCTGAAGGTCCGATTAATTCTGCCATCGACAAAGTTCGTGCAATTAAAAGAGAAGACCTTCTACAAGACAAAAAATCTAAAAACCCCAGGTATAATAAATATAGGCACCGTGATATTATTGCCAACAGTAATAATAAAGAAACAGTAACTTTTGTCACTTCATATAGTCGACAATACAATAAAACTAAAAATATTGTTGGCAAATATCTTCCTATCTTAGAACAGGACACCGTTCTCAAAAATATTATACATAAGGGTTGCAGATTTTCAGCCAAACAGCCACCCAATTTACAAACTATACTTGTACCTTCACATATAACAGCACCCATAACACTTGGCTTAATATCAAGGGCTGTTTCAGATGTGGCGGTAACTGTTGTGGTTGCTGTGCGTTTCTCAAAAAAACTAAAGAATTTAATGAAACCATTGCGGGTATTTCATATACCATTTTATCCTTTATAAATTGCAATACCATTTGGGCTATTTACTATATACATTGCGGCATTTGGAATTTAGGTTATGTGGGCTGCACCAGTAGATGTATTAAAGATAGACTCAGAGAACATTTCTACGGAGCCACCTACATTACCAGAAACCCTTCCAATGTCTCCAAACATTTTTCACACGTGCATGCAGGCGATGTAAGTGCCCTTACGATTACAGGAGTAGAAAGGGTTACTAAGCCACTACTGGAGGAGACAGACGTTCCAAACTTTTGAATCGTGAAGGTTACTGGATACTCATGTTTACTACCTCATTCCCTAAGGGCATGAATCATAGGCTTGATTTGGTTATGAGTTATTAATACTGTCTTTTTTCCTGAGTTTATTTATATTTTTTGTATTGCTTCTGTATTTTTGTGTCTTTTTATTTTTGAATTTTAGTCACTCCCTATTTTGGGTGGAGCTATATGCTCCTTAAATACCTCTTCAGGACATAGGGCGTATGGAAACGCCCTGCATCCCGAGTCCTTAAGGACCGAGGGCGTATCCATACACCCGTGGGAATTCCGGCCCCCACCGCTAGCCGGTTGGGGACCGGAGCTGGATGCCTGCTGAAATCGTTCAGCAGGCATCCCGGCATATCGCCCAGGGGGGTCATTATGCAATTATACAATTCAGTCCAGCGATCTGCGGCGATTCCGGGTCAATCGGGTCTCCAGTGACCCGGTGACCCGGAATTACTGGCTGTTCGGGGCCGTCTCTGACGGCCCCGAACAGCCAGAGCCTGCAGGGGTGAGGTGGCACTGGTGCCACCTCAGGATCGCCCTGATTCGTCGGCCGGATTACCGGCCGACCAATCAGGGCGCCTGCTGAGGGTGTCACTCCCGCACCCGCTCCGCCCCTCTTCCGGAGGACGTGAGCGGGTGCGGGACGTGCACCCCGGGTGCTGGGGACCCCGATCCCCGGCGTCAATGTTGGGATCGGGGCCCCAGGAGCAGCGGCGGCGGCGGTGACGACGAGGGACTGACTCTCCGGCGTGGATCGTTGGAGGCGAGTGACAGCCTCCTGCTGTTGCTTAGCAACAGCTCCCAGCATGCAAAAAGGGCATGCTGGGAGCTGTAGTTATGCAACAGCAGGAATCAGACCACCACAACTGCCAGCATTCCCTTATGGGCATGCTGGGACTTATGGTTTTGCAACAGCTGGAGGCACATTTTTTCTATGGAAAAGTGTACCTTCATCTGTTGTATAACTACAACTCCCAGCTTGCACAAACAGCTAAAGTGCATGCTGGGAGTTGTAGTGGTGCATCTGCTGGTTGCATAACTACAACTCCCAGCATGCCCGTTGGCTGTCGGTGACTGCTGAGAGTTGTAGTTTTGCAACAGCTGAAGGCACACTGGTTGTGAAACTCAGAGTTTTTTTTTACCTAACTCAGTGTTTCACGACCGGTGTGCCTCCAGCTGTTGCAAACTACAACTCTCAGCAGTCACCGTATACCATGCACTGTACATGCTAAAAAACACTACATATACACATACCCCTATACAGCCCCCCTCCCCTCCCCAATAAAAATGAAAAACGTCTGGTACGCCACTGTTTCCAGAACGGAGCCTCCAGCTGTTGCAAAACAACTCCCAGTATTGTCGGACAGCCGTTGACTGTCCAGGCATGCTGGGAGTTTTGCAACAGCTGGAGGCACCCTGTTTGGGAATCACTGGCGTAGAATTCCCCTATGTCCACCCCTATGCAAGTCCCTAATTTAGGCCTCAAATGTGCATGGCGCTCTCACTTTGGAGCCCTGTCGTATTTCAAGGCAACAGTTTAGGGCCACATATGGGGTATCGTCGTACTCGGGAGAAATTGTGTTACAAATTTTGTGGGGTATTTTCTGCTTTTACCCTTTTTAAAAATGAAAAACTTTTTTTTTTACATATGCAAAAGTCGTGAAACACCTGTGGGGTATAAAGGTTCACTTAACCCCTTGTTACGTTCCCCGAGGGGTCTAGTTTCCAAAATGGTATGCCATGTGGGTTTTTTTTTTGCTGTCCTGGCAGCATAGGGGCTTCCTAAATGCGGCATGCCCCCAGAGCAAAATTTGCTTTCAAAAAGCCAAATGTGACTCCTTCTCTACCGAGACCTGTAGTGCGCCAGCAGAGCACTTTTCACCCCCATATGGGGTGTTTTCTGAATCAGGAGAAATTGGGCTTCAAATTTTTAGGGGTATTTTCTGCTATTACCCTTTTTAAAAATAAAACATTTTTGGGAAAACAAGCATTTTAGGTAATTTTTTTTTTTTTTTTTACATTTGCAAAAGTCGTGAAACACCTGTGGGGTATTAAAGTTCACTTTATCCCATGTTACATTCCCCGAGGGGTCTAGTTTCCAAAATGTTTTTTTTTTTTGCTGTTCTGGCACCATAAGGGCTTCCTTAGGGTGACATGACCCCCAAAAACCATTTCAGAAAAACGTACTCTCCAAAATCCCCTTGTCGCTCCTTCGCTTCTGAGCCCTCTACTGCGCCCGCCGAACACTTTACATAGACATATGAGGTATGTGCTTACTCAAGAGAAATTGGGCTACAAATACAAGTAAAAATTTTGTCCTTTTACCCCTTGTAAAAATTCAAAAATTGGGTCTACAAGAACATGTAAGTGTAAAAAATGAAGATTGTGAATTTTCTCCTTCACTTGGCTGCTATTCGTGTGAAACACCTAAAGGGTTAAAACACTTACTGAATGTCATTTTGAATACTTTGGGGGTGTAGTTTTTATAATGGGGTCATTTATGGGGTATTTCTAATATGAAGACCCTTCAAATCCACTTCAAACCTGAACTGGTCACTGAAAAATACTGAGTTTGAAAATTTTGTGAAAAATCGGAAAATTGCTGCTGACCGTTGAAGCCCTCTGGTGTCTTCCAAAAGTAAAAACTCATCAATTTTATGATGCAAACATAAAGTAGACATATTTTATATGTGAACCAAAAAAAAAATTTATTCGTAATATCCATTTTTCTTACAAGCAGAAAGCTTCAAAGTTAGAAAAATGCAAAATTTTCAAATTTTTCATAAAATTTACGGATTTTTCACCAAGAAAGGATGCAAGTATCGACAAAAATGTACCACTATGTTAAAGTAGAATATGTCACGAAAAAACAATCTCGGAATCAGAATGATAACTAAAAGCATTCCAGAGTTACTAATGTTTAAAGTGACAGTGGTCAGATGTGCAAAAAACGCTCCGGTCCTTAAGGCCAAAATATGCTCCGTCCTGAAGGGGTTAAATACCGGGCAATACTATCCTCTGTATCTATGATTAAGGCCCGGTAGGGCGGAAACGCGTCAGAGAGGGGGAGGCTGTTACCTCCATACTTGCCGGTGTGCACCTGTTTGTATTGTATGGATTTTAACATGGATTTCCAATAAAGTAATGGTTTTACCATTGCTGTGTATCTTCTGGATATGTATGTATGTATGTATGTTTCACTACAAAAGACAAAGTGGCAATATTGTGGATATCCTAACAATAGCTGCAGGGCTACAGCTCTTTAATACGTCACCGCGGGAGATCTGGGTCTTAAGCCTGGGAACCAAAGAACTCAAAGCCACAATAAGGTATGCTCAAGAAGAAAAGCGGTTACCCGCACTCACCGCTAGGCTTCAGTGGAACAACTTGGCTGTATCAGCTCTTATGGACATCTCTGGTGTTAGATCCGCTGCAGGGCGCTCAGAGGCCACTGCCGGCTTTTTTCACACTGGTTGCGCTTCTTGGTTGCGAGGCCGGAAGAAGAAACGTAACCAGCGCAAAACTAGCCAGCAGTCGCCTCTGAGTGCCCTGCAGCGCGTCTAATGCCGGAGACGTCCGTGAGAGCCGATACAGCTGAGTTGTTCCACTGAAGCCTAGCATTCACTGCGGGTACCCGCTTTTCTTCTTAAAGGAAAACTGTCGTATGTTTTCTCCCACACTATCCACAGGTACCGATGGATAGTGAGGGGGACGCTGAACGAGTCCTACCTTGCCCGGATGCGCTGTGCCGTTCGCCCGTTATAGCAGTTTTTCTGTATATTTAAATTAGCTGCTAACTGGCACAGGCGGGGTTATTGCCTTCATCTGGCACTGTAACAACCGCCGCCCAGCCCGCAGCACCGCCCGGCTAATGAATA
This sequence comes from Hyla sarda, assembly GCF_029499605.1. Classification (NCBI taxonomy): domain Eukaryota; kingdom Metazoa; phylum Chordata; class Amphibia; order Anura; family Hylidae; genus Hyla; species Hyla sarda. The sequence continues at coordinate 171,793,665 of NC_079192.1, forward strand.
TTCATATAATGTCTTACACTCTCCTTCTCATCCCGGCCGATACTGCGCATGTGCGAGATTTCCTACTATACCCGGAAGCGGTCTTCAGCGCTGCTTCATTAGTCCGGAGCAGCGCTGGAGTAAGGTTGTAGGCATGTTCATGCCTACCATCTATTAGCAATATAATGAAGCAGCGCTGAAGACCGCTTCCGGGTATAGTAGGAAATCCCGCACATGCACAGTATTGTCCGGGATGAGAAGGAGAGTGTAAGACATTATATGAATATTCATTAGCCGGGCGGTGCTGCGGGCCGGGCGGCATTACGTCACAGTGCCAGATGAAGGCAGTAACCCCGCCCGTGCCAGTTAGCAGCTAATTTAAATATACAGAAAAACTGCTATAACAGGCGAATGGCGCAGTGCATCCAGGCAAGGTAGGACTCAAAATGTTCCGCATCTCCCGCACTATCCATCAGTACCTGTAGATAGTGCGGGAGAAAACATATGACAGTTTTCCTTTAAACATACCTTACATGTATGTATATATGTGGGGAAAAAAAACTAATTTAAATATACTACCCTGACTTGTGCTAATACTATTAACACAAAAAGGTCTCAAGTAACGCACTACTAACCCAACTGAATACTTTAAGGGGTGAATTTTTTAAAAGTGTCAAATGGTGCTCCTCTCTTTCTGGGTCCTGCTAGGCAACCAAGAAACCAAATATGGCTTAAGCAAGGGCATTTCCAAACACAGGACAAGCAGCTCAATAAAATATAGGGTGCATTTCTTTCAATATCAGAAGCTATGTACAAAAATATGTCCCACAAATGATGCATTTGTGAAAAAAAGCAAATTTAGAATTTTTAACACTGACTTTAATGATTTCTCCCAAAAAACTATAGTGTTAAAATACTCACTATACCGTCTAGTGAATACCTTTAGGGGTCTAGTCTTTAAAAGGGGTCATTTGGGGGGGGGGGGGGGTCCTATGTTCTACCACCTCTAAGTTTCTGTAAACCTTACATAGCACATAAAAAAATTACTTTGCAGATTTCCAAAATTTCAACTAAAATTGTTAGGCTTCTAATTAATTTAAAATGTTAATTAAAAAAATTAAAAAAATGCTGTAAAAATAAAGTAGACATCTGAAAGTATAAGTTTCATAAAGAGAACACATGGGAACTGAGCTGCCTTAAAAAGGAAGTTTTTCTATTGTGAATGCTCTAGCCAGAGTATAAATTATTATATCTCATGTTTTTTTTGGAGTATTAGTAGAGAAACCACAGCCCTATTACACACAAGCCTTGTGTCTTTATCATAGACATGTGACTTCAAAATGTATACAGTTCTATCACGCTTACTACATAAGATCTATGAGCAATCTATGAGGATATTTCCAAACATTTCCTAATAAGCATATAAGCCGGATACCAAGGTCTGTGTTGTGTATAGCAAATGTCCACGCAAAGAGGTACAGTACAAATAAACACACATTTTTCACATGTGAAAGAGTATTTGCCCTTTAAAGAATATGTGCACTTTTGAACTTAAGTTTAAAGCTCATATATACTGTAGATATGATTCTTTCAGTAACGTATCGAGCAAACAGACCATTCTTGGAATTCTCTTAGTTCAGTTAGGAAAAGAAGATGTGGTCTAGCTCAGTGACTCATTGACTCCTCAGTGACTCCTTAGAGTTCAATGGACCTGCTTCTACCCCAGCAGCCTGAGACTTCAGCAAAATATTATTTATTCTCTCAGATTCTGATGTAATGATTTGATAAATGACTTAATTATGATGTAATTCATACCATATTTATCTAACACTCACAGATACATTCCTTAGAATTATCATGTAGTGTCTATGCTTCGCCCAAGTTTTTCTACCATGACTGATTCTCTAGTTATGACAGGAGAGACATAAACAAACCAAAAAAGCATTATAGCCAGACAGAAAACCCACAGGAAAAAACTGTTTTAGGACTTGCTTTACCCTAAAACAAGTTTTCCTGGCAGACACGATCCTGACGCAATCCGGACTAATGGCATATTGGCTTTAGTGAAACCCAGTAAAATAAATAAACACAAACAGCAATAGTAAGGGTAAGGGGATGAAGTGGGCACAGTAAGCACAACAACTCAGCCTCTGAACCAGTCAGGAACACAAAGTAAAAGGCCAGAAATCATAAACATAAACCAAAAGGTAGGGACTCAGTACAGTATACCACCTGTGCACATATTAGTTTTGTCTCTCTGGACTGTAAAGTTGATACGACGCACATTGAAGCTAGGGCAGACACACATACACATTCTGGTTGTTTCAATGTCCGCACTACACAAATAACAGCAGAAACATATATATCCAGTAAGAGCCACTAAAGATGCCGTCCATGCAATGTCTGCCAAAGGCACACCAGCTAAGCATTCATATTCTTCACAAGCCAAACACAGCATGGTTGTGCAGTATAGCACAACAACCACAGAACAACTGTGTCACCAGGAATATGCCAACAAAGAATAAATATTGATTTCATGCAAAAGAATACAAGCTAATATTCTACTTAAAGTTAATAAATGGTGTTCATATAATTTTAAAGCCTAAAGTGCCCTGATTCCAATTGTGTTTTTCTTTCTTGTTATGTTGTTCCCCTTTAAAGTTCCCAAAATATAGGGGATTCACTATTTGGTCAACATACCACCATACCTGTGTTTTCAAGTTTTTTCTTTGATATATATATATATATATATATATATATTTATATATACATATATATGTTTATTATATCTTTTATTGCTGAGTTTAAGTAAAAGAAGATTTAAGCCTAATACTCGCGTCTTGTCTTTAATAAAATTTACATTTTCCTTTACCAAGGATAGGAAAATCTCCAATTTACAAATTCCTAGGGTACCCCCGTTTGATAAAATTATCTGCCATTTTATCAAGGGTGGGTTCAAGTTGTGTTTCAGTACTGATAATCCATTTGGCTTCGATCATCTGGCTGAATGGCAAAGATCGGACAGTGGATTTGGGATGTCCACTGTCGAAGCTAAGAACTGAATTACAGTCAGTAGGTTTGACATAATACGGTCAGCAACAGTTGGATAGGTGTGGCTATGCCCTGTGGCTGCCATGCCTATCCCCTGTATATCGTCGCTGGGATCACTGTGTTATTGCCCCTTATTCTTACTTACATGTGGGTGGTGAGTTTTCTACTGTAGAAGAAAAAACAGTGCCCGTTCTCCTGTCTTCCTTGAGTACACACCGGTGATGCGAGCAGACAGTTTTCGCTCTCTCCACTGCTGCTAGCATTATGCCGCGCACTGGCCCTGTTACCACTCCGCTGAGCCAGACCTGCTAACGCTAGATAGTGTGGCAAGCTACTCACATGTGCCCGGAACCGCCATGCTAGGAGGCCGTTAGCGGCTGCACGCCTCCATACTTACCCTCAGCAACCTACTTCCAGTGCGATGGCTTCAGGATCACGTGACAAATCACGTGAAGAACCCACGCCGTGGAGGACAGCCGAGGCTCTTGAAGGTAAACCCGACCCTCCCAGAAATACAGGGTAATAAATTAGCCTTCTTACATATATTTACATTTTTTTCGGTATGCCAGATATGCTTTGGCAGTGTAGTTATCACTGTCAGCATCCCTGGTGGTCTTAGGCAGTGTAAGGGTTAATCTAAATTTTTCTGGTGATCTCGGGTTGTGAAAAGGTTAATGTCGAAATCCCTGGTGGTCTAAAGCAGTAAAGTATGAAGCACAAGAAAGATTCTTGAATTCCACGTGCATATTTATAGAACTGTTTATTAAAAGCACTAAAGTTTTTTTGGCTCAGAAAAATTCAGTGAAGAAAACGTCAGAGGTTTCAATACAGTTTTGAGAAAACTCCCACTATATATATGGACACAAGTACCTTTCTTGTTATTCCTGTTCTGCTGCTGCTGATGTGGTTGTTCTCCATCCATGAATGGTCTGAACCAGGTGGATTGGAACCAGGTAAGATGACCCTGAAGGGGTAAGATGTGTTTTTTCTCTTATCTCTTTTGTATTGTTCTTAATATCAGACCACCTGATGATTTAGTGTACAGTTGATGATTTCTGTATTTCTCGTTATCTACGGCACTGACGGGATTGAAGTAGGGATCCCTGGTGGTCTAGAGCAATAAAAAAAATACTTAATTTTAAGATCCCTGGTGGAACGCATTAATAGAGCAAATGCCACCTACCAGGAGTCCGGTGGTTACCAGGAGTCGAAGCTCCAGTGTTGTCCTAGTTGTAATATGAGAAACACTGGTAAGAAGTGCAGGGAGGGGATAGAGAGGACTGTTCAGCTTTAACTTAACATTTCTCTCTTTCACTGGGCAGAACATTTCAGTTGTGCTCTGTGCAGTCAGGAAGTTTGGAACTCAGTGCCTCTCTGCAAATGCAAACTTCCTTTTTCCAAAATATAGATTTTAAAGTTTAAACAGATAAAAGTACAGCACAGATACATATGCACGTTAACAACAATCTATTTAGGGGAAAACTGGCATATTGTTTACCCACACTTAACCCAATATACTGGGTTAAAGTGCAAGTGAAAAAAGCACTAAAATGAGTATCCACTTACTTATGTTGGTCAAATATTGCCAGACTAAAGTCCCTTTACTCTTCTATTGCTATTGTGCTAAGCTATGCACAATTGAGGCAGGTGGCCGGCTCACCATGCTCCCCTACATTCTCCATGAATATGCAAATATATTTACTCTCTTATCGCCAGGACATGAGAGCAGGGCTGGACTGGGACCAAAAATAGGTCCGGGCATTTTAGAATAAGCAGCCCATTGTTTTGTGGGAGTCCAAATGCTTGGACCCCACCAATCACCTAATTTCAAGTGACTCTACAGCTGTTGCCCTTCTCCTACAGACCCCTCAGTCCTCCTCCATCTTCCTCTTCCTACAGACCCCTCTGTCCTCCTCCATCCTCCTCCAGACCCTTCTGTCCTCCTCCATCTTTCTTCTCCTACAGACCCCTCTGTTCTCCTTCATCCTCCTCCAGACCCATCTGTCCTCCTCCATCCTACTCCGGACCCCTCTGTGGCCGGAGGAAGGGGGAAGGTATGGCCAGAGGAAGGGGGAAAGTGCAGCCAGAAGAAGGGGGAAAGTTTGGCCGGAGAAGGGGGAAAGTGCGGATGGAGAAGGGGGAACGTGAAGCATAAGGAAGGGGGAAAGTATGGCCGGAGAAGGGGGAAATTGCGGCCGGAGAAGGGGGAAAGGGAGGCCAGAGGAAGGGGAAAAGTGTGGCCGGAGAAGGGGGAAAGTGCGACTGGAGGAAGGGGGAAAGTGCGGCCGGAGAAGGGGGAAAGTGTGGCTGGAGACGGAGGAAATTGCGGACAGAGGAAGAGGGAAAGTGAGGCCAGGGAAGGGGGAAAGTTCAACCATGAGAAGGGGGAAAGTGCGGCCGGAGGAGCAGGGCAAACCGGCAGGAGTCGCACACCAAAAAAAAAAATGTTCAACTTTGAGCCGAAATGGAAATGGGAAAATAGGACGATTCACTTGTATAGTCGGCCAGAAGGCAGACTTTGTAAATGGGTCCTGGAGAGTGGCATGGAGGAGGTAAGAAGACCTCTGACCACCATTTTAACTCATCGGACCCCTGCAATCGTGCTGCAGGTGGTCTTATGAGTGTATACAAGGCATCTAAAGGGTTAATGGGGGTATCAGCATGATCGCTGAAGTCCGTCAATAACCAGGTTTCAGTTTTGCAAGTATAAAAAAAAAATGAAAAATCTGCTTACTGGGATCAGCTTTTCAAAACTAGATTGTGATGTAGGACATTTAGTTAGACCAGTGATGGTGAACCTTTTTTTTCCCTCAAAGTGCCAGCACTGCAATTAAATCAGAATACTGAGGTTTAAGTTTAGAAAAAACAACTCATACAGTTGCCATAACTAATTAACATCTTTTGTTTTAAAAGAAGAACACAACAACAGAGTTCTATGATCCAAACTTTATTTTTATTTTTTATTGATAGTTTATAGTTCCCCCGCATTAGGTTGTAGTTCCCCATATAAGATTGGCAGCACAGTTCCCCCACATTAGGCTGACAGTATAAGTCCTCCCACATTAGGTTGTAGTTCCTCCACATTAGGTGTAGTATAGTTTCCCACATTAGGTGCAGTATAGTTTCCCACATTAGGTGCAGTATAGTTCCCCCACATTAGGTGCAGTATAGTTCCCCTACATTAGGTGCAGTATAGTTCCCCCACATTAGGTGCAGTATAGTTCCCCCACATTAAGTTGGCAGTATAGTTCCCTCACATTAGGTTGGCAGTATAGTTCCCCCACATTAGGTGCAGTATAGTTCTTCACATTAGGTGCAATATAGTTCCCCACATTAGGTGCAGTATAGTTCCCCCCACATTAGGTGCAGTATAGTTCCCCTGCATTAGGTTGTAGTTCCCCCCACATTAGGTGCAGTATAGTTCCCCCACATTAGGTTTGCAGCATAGTTCCCCCACAATAGGTGCAGTATAGCTCCCCACATTAGGTGCAGTATAGCTCCTCCACATTAGGTTAGCAGTACAGTTCCCCCACATTAGGTGCAGTGTAGCTCTCCCACATTAGGTGCAGTATAGTGCCCCCACATTAGGTGCAGTATAGTTCCCCCACATTAGGTGCTGTATAGTTCCCCCACTTTAGGTGCTGTATAGTTCCCCCACATTAGGTGCTGTATAGTTCCCCCACATTAGGTTCTGTATAGTTCCCCCACATTAGGTTGTAGTTTCCCCCACATTAGGTGCTGTATAATTCCCCTACATTAGGTGCAGTATTGTTCCCCCACATTAGGTGCTGTATAGTTCCCCCACATTAGGTTGGCAGTATAGTTCCCCCACATTAAGTGCAGTATAGTTCCCCCACATTAGGTGCAGTATAGTTCCCCCACATTAGGCACAGTATAGTTCTTCACATTAGGTGCAGTATAGCTCCCCACATTAGGTGCAGTATAGTTCCCCCACATTAGGTGCTGTATAGTTCCCCCACATTAGGTGCTGTATAGTTCCCCCACATTTGGTGCTGTATAGTGGCCCCACATTAGGTTTTAGTTTCCCCCACATTAGGTGCAGTATAGTTCCCCACATTAGGTGCAGTATAGTTTCCCCACATTAGGTGCAGTATAGTTCTCCCCACATTAGGTGCAGTATAGTTCCCCCACATTAGGTGCAGTATAGTTCCCCTACATTAGGTGCAGTACAGTTCCCAACATTAGGTGCAGTACAGTTCCCCACATTAGGTGCAGTATAACTCCCCACAGACATACAGCCTTCAGCCATATACAGTGTATGGCTGGAGGCTGTATGCCTGTGTACTGCCCCACTTCAGTGTTCCCACCACCGCTCCTCCGGTCCGTGGTCACAATCTACTGCTATAGCCTACAGGAGGAGGAGTGGTGGTTGGAACACTGAAGATGATGTACAACATACAGGTAACTTACCATGCGCGCGCGTCCTCCTCCTTGCTGCTCCGCTCTGCTGTTGCTATGGGCGCATGCACGGGACGTCAGTGACGTCCCTGTGTGCGCTACCTCCCGGCGGCCCCAGCGTTTTTGAAGTTAACGCAGGGCCGCAGAAAGGTAACCGGGGCATCCTTGTGTCCCAAAAAGATCTTTCGGGACACAGGTATGTCCCGAATGGGCTGATGGTGAACTATGGCCACGTGCCCACAGAGGGGGCTCCACAGGAAGCATTTTTTATTTTTGAATTTCCTTTCTGTCTGACCACAGTGCTCTCTGATGACACCTCTGTTCATATCCAGAGCAAGACATGTTTGCTATGGGGATTTGCTCTGGCTCAAGACAGTTCCCAAATGGACAGAGGTGTCAGCAGAGAGCACTGTGGTCAGACAGAAAAGAAATTCAAAAAGAAAAGAACTTCCTCTGTAGTATACGGCAGCTGATAAGTACTGGAAGGATTAAGATTTTTTAATAGAAGTACTTTACAAATCTGTTTAACTTTCTGGCACCAGTTGATTTAAAAAAAAATTTCCAGCGAAGTACCCCTTTACCATGTATTAACATTTAGTGATAAAAGTAACTACATAAATAGATATTTTCTGGAGAAAGAAAACAGCACTGCCCAGGTATATGTTGGGTGCCCGCAGGTGGAGGATCCAGATCAGGGTCTTAGAGAGTTAGTAAAAGGAGGATCACATGCAGCACTCCATATGGGGAACAAAGGGTGTGTACCGTATATATTCGAGTATTAGCCGTTCCGAATATAAGCCGAGGCCTCTAATTTCACCCCAAAAACCTAGGAAAAGTTATTGACTCGACTATAAGCCTAGGGTGGGAAATACATAATCCTCCCATGTCATCATCCCCCCCCCCCCTTCATCATCCCCGCCTGTCAATCCCTTCGTCATCATCCAGACCCCCATTTTGTTTTCTACTCACCTCCCCAGTTGTTGCTTTCTCGGTGGGAAATAAGGGTGAGTTGGCCCGGGCCGTCATCTTTGGCCATCTATGCTGCACGGACCGTCCGGTGGGGAGGGTTAGTCGTTCTGGGCTGTCCATCTTCACCGGGAGGCCCTCTTCTCTGCTTCGGGCCGGCCACAGACTAGTGACGTTGCATTGACGAGGACGCGCAGGGACGTCCGTGCGCAGCAGACGTCCGTGACGTCCCTGCGTGGTGGCGTCAATGCAGCATCACTAGTTCAGGGCCGGCCCGGAACGGAGAAGAGCGCCTCCCGGTGAAAATGGACAGCCCGGAATGACTAATTCTCCCCACTGGACTGTCCCTGCAGCATAGGAGGCCTAAGATGGACGGCCTGGCCCATCCCCTCACAGCTAAGCCTGAAGTGTTTTTTGTTCACTCGAGTATAAGCCGAAGGGGGCGTTTTCAGCACGAAAAATCGAGCTGAAAAACTCGGCTTGTAGCTTTATTCCATCGGGTGAACGGAAAGGTAACCATTCACCCGATGGAATAAAGCTACACATCTTTTGTTCACCATATGGAGTGCTGCATGTGATCTTCCTTTTACATAAATAGATAGAGAAAGGTTTATTTGGACACATACTTATAATTAATATGCTGTCAATCACACAGCTGTCCAGGCATGCTGGGAGTTAATATTTTGCAACATCCGGAGGGCCACAATTTGAGGCCACTGCATTAGAGTCTCTATGGAAGCTGAGTAGGGACAAAAAGCCAAAAACATTGAGAGGCATTTACTAAGGGGTTTAGTCATTTTTTTTTATGACTATTTTTGGCGCTGAATTGTTGCAATTGCGCCTACCCTATTTTTCATGCGACTTTCTCTAGCAAGAGCTAGAAAGTAAAAAATTTTATTCCTGCTTCATTTACGCTAGTTTGCATTTTTGACTTGCAGTGGTCAGGTATTTATTAACTGCGACAGTCGCAGCTGCGCAATAAATAGTCGCAACGGCCGTAAAAATTGACAATATTTACTCCACCTCCAACATGGAGCAGGAAAAGCTACTGCCGCCCGGGCTCCGACATACTTTCTCCCCGCTACCCTCACTTCGCTACAGGGACACTGCAGTGATTTACATCCCCCCCCCTCTCACCTGCCAGCGCCACACACCTCCCATCTGTCAACTAACTGTTGCAAGACTACAAGTCCCAGCATGCCCTTACAGTGAGGACACGCTGGGAGTTGTAGTCTTGTAGCAATGGGAGCTGAGCGGCGTGGGCGGGAGACAAGGGGGGATGTATATCAGTGTCCCCATAAGTGAGGGTAGCGGGGAGGCAGTATGAGGAGCACGGGCGGCTGCACTGTAATGTCAGCACGGGCTCCTGCCCTGACAGCCAAAGGCTTTGGCTGTCAGGACATGCTGGGTGTTGTAGTTAGACATTCACTTACTCTTCTGAGGCTCCAGCGACGATCGGTGACGGAGATCGTCGGGCGGCACTGTCGAGCGCCAGTGTCTTGCGGCAATGTCGTGCAGCGCTGGATCCTACGGAAGCCGGTAAGTTGCCGAAGCCCTAAAACAGTGTTTCCCAACCAGTGTGCCTCCAGATGTTGCAAGACTACAACTCCCAGCATGCCTGGACAGCCTTTGGCTGTCCAGGCATGCTGGGAGTTGTAGTTTTGCTACATCTGGAGGCACCCTGGTTGGGAAACATTGGCCTAAAACAGTGTTTCCCAACCAGGGTGCCTCCAGATGTTGCAAAACTACAACTCCCAGGTTGGGAAACACTGTGCCCGGCCTCCGCCCCACCTTACTGTAAGGGCATGCTCGGAGTTGTAGTCCTGCAGCTGGGGGCAGGGGACAAGCTTGTCACTTGCCCACACATCTCCTGCACCACACAACTACAACTCCCAGCATGTCCTTACTCTAAGGGCATGCTGGCAGTTGTAGTCGTGCGGGCGGGAGATGTGTGAGCAGGTGATAATAAATGTACTAACCCATTTTTTTTTCTTTCATATCCGTGTATCCTGTGGACTCCTTCGGATTCGGTGGACTACTTCAATGACCAGCATTTTTCTTTGTTTGATTTTAATAAAATGGTTAACGAGGGCTTGTGGGGGAGTGTTTTTTGTGAAAAAAAATGTTTAAAACCTGTTGTGTTTTTTCCTTACTTTACTTGACAGGCTTAGTAGTGGAAGCTGTCTTATAGACAGAGTCCATTACTAAGCTGGGCTTAGCGTTAGCCACAAAAACAGCTAGCGCTAACCCCCAATTATTACCCCGGTACCCAACGCCACAGGGGTGCCGGGAAGAGCCGGTACCAACAGGCCCGGAGCATCAAAAATGGCGCTCCTGGGCCTAGGTGGTAACAAGCTGGCGTTATTTAGGCTGGGGAGGGCCAGTAACAATGGTCCTCGTCCACCCTGGTAATGTCAGGCTGTTACTGTTTGGTTGGTATTTGGCTGAGAATAAAAATAGGGGGGACCCTATGCGTTTCTTTTTTTAAATAAATAATTAAATATAAAAAAAACACATAGGGTCCCCCCTATTTTTATTCTCAGCCAAATATCAACCAAACAGTAACAACCTGACGTTACCAGGGTGGGCGAGGACCATTGTTACTGGCCCTCCCCAGCCTAAATAACGCCAGCCTGTTACCGCCAAGGCCCAGGAGCGCCATTTTTGACGCTCCGGGCCTGTTGGTACCGGCTCTTCCTGGCACCTCTGTGGCGTTGGGTACTGGGTAATAATTGGGGGTTAGCGCTAGCTGTTTTTGTTTCTAATGCTAAGCCTGGCATATTAATGGACTTCGTCTGTAAGACAGCTTCCACTACTAAGCCTGTCCGCTAAAGTAAAAAAAAAAAAAAAACTGGTTTAAAAAATGTTTTTATTACAAAAAAACACTCCCCCACAAGCCCTCGTTAACCATTTTATTAACATCAAGCAAAGAAAAACGCTGGTCGTTGAAGTAGTCCATCGAATCCGAAGGAGTCCACAGGATACATGGATCTGTAGAAGAAGTAACAAAAAAAAAGTGTAAGTACATTTAGGGAGAAAAACAATGTTAAAAAAATGTAATAAACAAACACACACTAAACGCCGTTTACCACTATTCTGAGCCATGACTACAATTTAGTTATTGAATTATTTAGATGTGGTGAAAAAGCTAAAAAAAAAAAGAAAAAAACTCAAAAACAAAAGATCCAGAAGAAAACCTAGCAGCCAAACCTATTCAGACAGCAGGAAAAAGGAACAGACTATTTTTTCTACTACATGAAGTAAATTTCCCACTTTTGCCAATGTGTGCCAAATTTATTAACGCTGTGCAACAATTTAGTAAATTTGTCGCACATAGTCAAAAATGAAGTAGAAAAAACAGGGTAAAAACCAGACTACATAGTAAAAGATTAGTAAATGCCCCTCATTGTGCGTACTGAGCAAAATGACAACAAAATCCTCTTTCTGGTCCATGCTAACATGACTCGAAGATCTGTGCACAGTAAGTCTGGGTTCACACTACGGAATTTAACCCCTTAAGGACCAAGGACGTACCGGTACGTCATTGGTCCTTCTCTTCTGATATAACGCGGGGTTACACAGTAACCCCGCGTCATATCATGGCGGGCCCGGCGTCATAGTGAAGCCAGGACCCGCCTCTAATAGCGCGCAGCGCCGATCGCGGCGCCGCGCGCTATTAACCCTTTAGCCGCGCGCTCAAAGCTGAGCCGCGCGGCTAAAAGTGAAAGTGAAAGTTCCCGGCTAGCTCAGTCGGGCTGTTCGGGATAGCCGCGGCTAATCGCGGCATCCCGAACAGCTGACAGGACAGCGGGAGGGCCCCTTCCTGCCTCCTCGCTGTCCGATCGCCGAATGACTGCTCAGTGCCTGAGATCCAGGCATGAGCAGTCATGCGGCAGAATCGTTGATCACTGGTTTCTTATGAGAAACCAGTGATCAACATAGAAGATCAGTGTGTGCAGTGTTATAGGTCCCTATGGGACCTATAACACTGCAAAAAAAAAGTGAAAAAAAAAAGTGAATAAAGATCATTTAACTCCTCCCCTATTAAAAGTTTGAATCACCCCCCTTTTCCAATAAAAAAAAAACACAGTGTAAATAAAAATAAAAATAAACATATGTGGTATCACCGCGTGCGGAAATGTCCGAATTATAAAAATATATCATTAATTAAACCGCTCGGTCAATGGCGTGCGCGCAAAAAAATTCCAAAGTCCAAAATAGTGCATTTTTGGTCACTTTTTATATCATTTAAAAATGAATGATCAATAAGTCCTATCAATGCAAAAATGGTACCGTTAAAAACTTCAGATCACGGCGCAAAAAATGAGCCCTCATACCGCCCCATACACGGAAAAATAAAAAAGTTATAGGGGTCAGAAGATGACAATTTTAAACGTATTAATTTTCCTGCATGTAGTTATGATTTTTTCCAAAAGTCCGACAAAATCAAACCTACATAAGTAGGGTATCATTTTAATCGTATGGACCTACAGAATACATATCAGGTGTCATTTTTATCGAAAAATGTACTACGTAGAAACGGAAGCCCCCAAAATTTACAAAACAGCGGTTTTTTTTCAATTTTGTCGCACAATGATTTTTTTTCCCGCTTCACCATAGATTTTTGGGCAAAATGACTGACGTCATTACAAAGTAGAATTGGTGGCGCAAAAAATAAGCCATCATATGGATTTTTAGGTGTAAATTTGAAAGAGTTATGATTTTTTAAAGGCAAGGAGCAAAAAACGAAAATGCAAAAACGGAAAAACCTCCGGTCCTTAAGGGGTTAAGAACACAATTACGCTATGAAATGCTGCACAAAAATTCTAGTGCATTGCTATCAGTCCAGGATGGAAGTATTTCTTAGTGTGAACCCAGTCTTATACGATAGAGATAGAAAAAGATAGACCAAACAAAGGGAGAAAGTAGGTGTGTGGTAAAAATGGGGAAATAGCCACTGTAACACCCTCCCTGATAGTAGATAACCCCTATCACAAATATGACTCCAGAACTAAACATAGACCAAAAAAGCAAAAAGCCATAGGAGTCATTTAGAAAAATAAAAACCAATTTTATTGATATGCACTAAAATCAGGCACACACGTTACGCCGAGCGCTCCGGGTCCCCGTTCCTCCCCGGAGCGCTCGCCTCATCCTCGTTGCTGCAGCGCCCCGGTCAGATCCACTGACCGGGTGCGCTGCGGTCCCGCCTCCAGCCGGGATGCGATTCGCGATGCGGTTGGCGCCCGCTCGCGATGCGCACCCCGGTCCCCGTACCTGACTCGCTCTCCGTCGGTCCTGTCCCGGCGCGCGCGGCCCCGCTCCCTAGGGCGCACGTGCGCCGGGTCTCTGCGATTTAAAGGGCCAGTGCACCTATGATGGTGCCTGGCCCAATCTTCCAATTAGCTTAATTAGTTTCCACCTGTGCACTTCCCTATATCACCTCACTTCCCCTGCACTCCCTTGCCGGATCTTGTTGCACTTGTGCCTAGTGAAAGCGTTCCCTTGTTTGTTCCTAGCCCGTGTTCCTGACCTCCTGCCGTTGCCCCTGACTACGAACCTTGCCGCCTGCCCCCGACCTTCTGCTACGTCCGACTTTGCTTCTGCCTACTCCCTTGTACCTCGCCTATCTTCAGCAGTCAGAGAGGTGAGCCGTTGCTAGTGGATACGACCTGGTCACTACCGCCGCAGCAAGACCATCCCGCTTTGCGGCGGGCTCTGGTGAAAACCTGTAGTGGCTTAGAACCGGTCCACTAGCACGGTCCTCGCCATCCCTCTCTGGCACAGGGGATCCACTACCTGCCAGCCGGCATCGTGACAGTAGATCCGGCCATGGATCCCGCTGAAGTTCCTCTGCCAGTTGTCACCGACCTCCCTACACTGGTCGCCCAGCAAGCCCTAAAGATCGCCCAACGAAATCAACAGCTGGCATACTTGACCTCCGTGACACTGCATCTTCAGTCACAGATACAGCAAATTCAGTCACAGCTACAGCTGCAACAACCATCTCCTCCGCCGGCTCCTGCAACTCCTCCGCAGCAACCGGCCGCTCCTAACCCCTGCTTGTCCCTGCCGGACAAATTTGATGGGGTCCGCAATGATCCTGCCACAGCCACAGTCCAGTCCTACTTCGCTGAGGTCCGTGGTGTCTTCGAGGAGCCTGCCCGAGCCTCTTCTGCCAAGACTGCCCTGCTGAACCTGGTCCAGGGTGTTTCTTCCGTTGGCGAGTACGCCATTCAGTTCCGTGCTCTTGCTTCCGAGTTGTCCTGGAATAGTGAGATTCTCTGCGCGACCTTTAAAAAAGGCCTATCCAGCAACATTAAAGATGTTCTGGCCGCACGAGAAACTCCTGCTAACCTGCACGAACTCATTCATCTTGCCACTCGCATTGACATGCGTTCTTCCGGATGGCGTCTGGAGCTCCGCCTGGATATGGACTTTGTTCGCACGAGGCGTTTTTTCTCCCCGGCTCCTCTCTCCTCTGGTCCTCTGCAATCCGTTCCTGTGCTTCCCGCCGCGGAGGCTATGCAAGTTGACCGGTCTCGCTTGACACCTCAAGAGAGGACACGACGCCGCATGGAGAATCTTTGCCTGTACTATGCCGGTACCGAACACTTCCTGAAGGATTGTCCTATCCGTCCTCCCCGCCTGGAAAGACGTACGCTGACTCCGCACAAAGGTGACACAGTTCTTGATGTCAACTCTGCTTCTCCACGCCTTACTGTGCCTGTGCGGATGTCTGCCTCTGCCTTCTCCTTCTCTACTATGGTCTTCTTGGATTCCGGATCTGCAGGAAAATTTTTTTTGGCCTCTCTTATCAACAGGTTCTACGTCCCTGTGACCAGTCTCGCCAGACCCCTCTACATCTATTGTATTAACAATGAAAGATTGGACTGTCTCATGCGTTTCCGCACAGAACCCCTCCTAATGTGCATCGGACCTCATCACGGAAAAATTGACTTTTTTTTCCTCAGGTTCTTTGGCCCCAAGAAGAGGGGGAGACCCAAGGGGGGGGGGTACTGTTACGCCGAGCGCTCCGGGTCCCCGTTCCTCCCCGGAGCGCTCGCCTCATCCTCGTTGCTGCAGCGCCCCGGTCAGATCCACTGACCGGGTGCGCTGCGGTCCCGCCTCCAGCCGGGATGCGATTCGCGATGCGGGTGGCGCCCGCTCGCGATGCGCACCCCGGTCCCCGTACCTGACTCGCTCTCCGTCGGTCCTGTCCCGGCGCGCGCGGCCCCGCTCCCTAGGGCGCGCGCGCGCCGGGTCTCTGCGATTTAAAGGGCCAGTGCACCTATGATGGTGCCTGGCCCAATCTTCCAATTAGCTTAATTAGTTTCCACCTGTGCACTTCCCTATATCACCTCACTTCCCCTGCACTCCCTTGCCGGATCTTGTTGCACTTGTGCCTAGTGAAAGCGTTCCCTTGTTTGTTCCTAGCCCGTGTTCCTGACCTCCTGCCGTTGCCCCTGACTACGAACCTTGCCGCCTGCCCCCGACCTTCTGCTACGTCCGACTTTGCTTCTGCCTACTCCCTTGTACCTCGCCTATCTTCAGCAGTCAGAGAGGTGAGCCGTTGCTAGTGGATACGACCTGGTCACTACCGCCGCAGCAAGACCATCCTGCTTTGCGGCGGGCTCTGGTGAAAACCTGTAGTGGCTTAGAACCGGTCCACTAGCACGGTCCTCGCCATCCCTCTCTGGCACAGGGGATCCACTACCTGCCAGCCGGCATCGTGACAACACACATATAGAGGAAGACAATGCATCAAATAAGCGGCAAAACCGGATGCCCTGCAAGTACCGGTGGCAATAGGGGGGTATTGTATGCAAATGCAATAGTAAAACAACATATATAGACACAGACACCAATTAATACAAAAATACCTATATAAGGTTGTAAGTACAATATATAAAGTGCAGGTTTCAGACTGATAAGGTGCTGTGAACAGACATGTATATATTGCATGTCGAAAGTAAAGTGCATAGTAAAGCAGAAACAAATGTATAATACCCACATTGGACCTGGAGGTCACAAAAAAGTTGCAGGGACCGGGATGCCGCCACTCCAACTCGCGTTTTGGCATGCTGACCTTCGTCCGGGTATGCAAAAGGTATGCTTAAATTGTAAATGTTAACAACTTTGTCATTCAGGGATTAGTTTATGGGGGTACAAATTAGTGACAGTTGCGCTTTAATTTTAACATGGAGCAGAGAGAGGATTTAAACTCCAAAATTTTTGAGAGAAATTTTTCCTCGTCATTTTCCTCAGTGTGCACACATGTAATACTGCTTGCTGCCACTAGATGTCACTGTGATGCTCTAACTCCTTTAGTATAGTAGGTAATGCTGAATGGTGAAGGAAGGAATTGCTTTGCCAGTGTTGGAAACTTGTCTGGTGTGTAATAAACCTTGTATTTTTGTATTAATATTGTGTGAATGATAGATTGTAACCACTTTAGATAATAAAGTTTATAAAAATAGTGAGGCTGTAATGTAAATTGCTGTAAACATTAGTGTTCAAGGTCTTGGGACATAAAAGAAACTCTACAGAGCAAGAGCTGATGGTAAACCAATAGGGCAGACCCTGTGTAACTGCACTGACTACACTAGAAATGGGTCTGATTCTGTATAGGGGACCTCATCCTATGTTCACATCTGTACTGAAGCTCTGTCTGGGGTCTCCATTGCAAAATCCATTCAGATTACTCAACACAAAACATAACAAGCAGTATTTGTTTTGTCCGGGAGGAGAGAAACCAAACCAAAACAATTTGGGGCCAACAATGCATTACATTTTTTCAGACCCTTCACTTGATTTAAAAGTTTCTTATGTTGCAGCCTTGTGCTAAATTCATTTTGCTAATTCATTAAACAGGAAAAACTGTTAGTTGTAGTTTTTCTGAAGAGCCACAGGTTAGGGATCAAGACCTTAAAGTAATATACAATTAACAAAACATTTCAGCAGTACCTGATATAGCCACTAGGCGGCAGCAAATATCTAGCACGCTTCATTACAAACACCAGCATTCATTTTCTATGGCTGCCTGTAGACTGCGAGTTGTTCTATTTTAACCCTTTAAGGTAACAGCCTAGTGTGGCCTTCAAGGACTCAATGTGGTTAATTTAAAAAAAAAAATTTCTCATTTCGAAAACTATAACTTTTTTTTTATTAATACAGTGGTCCCTCAACATACGATGGTAATCCGTTCCAAATGGACCATCGTTTGTTGAAACCATCGAATGTTGAGGGATCCGTGAAATGTAAAGTATAGGACAGTGGTCTACAACCTGCGGACCTCCAGATGTTGCAAAACTACAACACCCAGCATGCCCAGATAGCCGTTGGCTGTCCGGGCATGCTGGGTGTTGTAGTTTTGCAACATCTGGAGGTCCACAGGTTGTAGACCACTGTTAGAGGAAGTTGTACTCACGTGTCCCGCCGCTCCGGACCGTCACCTCTCGTTACCGCTGCTTGGGATGTCGCCATCCATCGCTGTCGCCGCGTCCCCGAGGTGTCCCCGATGCTTCGGCAAGACCTCTGCTTCCCTGGCATCCGCGCTCTCCGTCGCCGCCATTACACCGCTACGCACGTCGCTCCTATTGGATGAGGGGGACAGTGTGCGCAGCGTGATGACGTCGATGAAGAGCCCCGAGGACAGGTAAGTGATCGTCAGCGGACCACACGGTCCGCTGTCCGCTGAAGCAGTCTGCCGGATAGCCGTTTATGCGATGGCCCCGACATACAAAAGCATTGTATGTTGATGCTTCCTTCAACATGTGATGGCCTCTGAGAGTCGGACCTGACACCTGACAAGATGGTGCACCACCACATTATGCGTGTCAGGTCCGAGCATTCCTAGATGAATAGTTTCCTGGAAAGTGGATTGGTCGTCGTGGGCCGGTTGAATGGCCCCCAAGGTCTCCCAATCTGACCCGCTTAGACTTATCTTTGGGGTCATCTGAAGGCAATTGTCTATGTTGTGAAGATACAAGATGTGCAGCACCTGAAACTACGGATACTGGAAGCCTGTGCTAGCATTTCTCCTGCTGTGTTGCTATCAGTGTGTGAAGAGTGGGAGAAGAGGGTTGCATTGACAATCCAACACAATGGGCAGCACACTGATCACATTTTATAAGTGGTCAGAAACTTGTAAATAACTCATGAAAGAATAAAGTTACGTTAAAACCAAGCATATCATTGTTTTTCTTGTGAAATTCCCAATAAGTTTGATGTGTCACATGACCCTCTTCCTATTGGAAAAACAAAAGTTGGATTCAAAATGGCCAACTTCAAAATGGCCGCCATGGTTACCACCCATCTTGAAAAGTTCCCCCCCTCACATATACTAATGGGCCACAAACAGGAAGTTAATATCACCAACCATTGCCATTTTATTAAGGTGTATCCATATAAATGGCCCACCCTGTATATGGCAGACTTGGGGAGCTGCCTATCTGTACCTGGCTACCCAGCCTATAAGCCCCCACCATTTATCTCATGATGCAGGAAATACTCATTCATTGTGATGCAGGGACATAACTGCCCTCCCCCCCCCCCCCCCCCCCTAGGGCAAGCTCTGGACCTGCACCCCCCTCCCCACCAGTTAGATGTATATAAAAAAAAAATACATACATCCACACTTCTTTACAAACTCCCCTTACGTATTGACCCAAACAATAATAATGTCCAAATGTCCACTTTGTGCTCAATATAGCATCTGTGACTTCATACAGCAGTAATGCCCTTCTGTGCTCCAATGTAATAGTTAGGTCCCCTCTGTGCTGCCATATAATAGTTAGGCTCCTCTGTGCCCCCATATAGTAGTTATGCCACTACCTGCCCCTATATAGTAGTTAGGTCCCCTCTGTGCGGCCATATAATAGTTAGGCTCCTCTGTGCCCCCATATAGTAGTTATGCCACTTCCTGCCCCTATATAGTAGTTGGGGAACCTCTGTGCTCCCATATAGTAGTCAGATCCTCTCTGTGCCCCAATATAGTAGATAGGCCCCCTCTAAACAAATCAAACTTATTTACTAACATACTGGCATCCTTATCACATTATGTAAGATATATGGAAAGTGCTTAATTTGCTTGTAAAAGTCATAAGCAATGTAATCTTTGGTACATTCCTTGAAAAAAAATCATTTTGTAACTCATATCTGTGGTTCATTAATGGAGTAAAGGTTAATCTGACCACCATTTCCCCCATTAGATAGTGAGGGCAGTGCAGAGCTGGCAGTGTAGAGGATTCCGTGCCCCATTAGATAGTGAGGGCAATGCAGAGCTGGCAGTGTAGAGGATTCCGTGCCCCATTAGATAGTGAGGGCAGTGCAGAGCTGGCAGTGTAGTGGATTCTGTGCCCCATTAGATAGTGAGGGCAGTGCAGAGCTGGCAGTGTAGAGGATTCTGTGCCCCATTAGATAGTGAGGGCAGTGCAGAGCTGGCAGTGTAGAGGATTCTGTGCCCCATTAGATAGTGAGGGCATTGCAGAGCTGGCAGTGTAGAGGATTCTGTGCCCCATTAGATAGTGAGGGCAGTGCAGAGCTGGCAGTGTAGAGGATTCTGTGCCCCATTAGATAGTGAGGGCAGTGCAGAGCTGGCAGTGTAGAGGATTCTGTGCCCCATTAGATAGTGAGGGCAGTGCAGAGCTGGCAGTGTAGAGGATTCCGTGCCCCATTAGATAGTGAGGGCAGTGCAGAGCTGGCAGTGTAGAGGATTCTGTGCCCCATTAGATAGTGAGGGCAGTGCGGAGCTGGCAGTGTAGAGGATTCCGTGCCCCGTTAGATAGTGAGGGCAGTGCAGAGCTGGCAGTGTAGAGGATTCTGTGCCCCATTAGATAGTGAGGGCAGTGCAGAGCTGGCAGTGTAGAGGATTCTGTGCCCCATTAGATAGTGAGGGCAGTGCAGAGCTGGCAGTGTAGAGGATTCTGTGCCCCATTAGATAGTGAGGGCAGTGCAGAGCTGGCAGTGTAGAGGATTCTGTGCCCCATTAGATAGTGAGGGCATTGCAGAGCTGGCAGTGTAGAGGATTCTGTGCCCCATTAGATAGTGAGGGCAGTGCAGAGCTGGCAGTGTAGAGGATTCTGTGCCCCATTAGATAGTGAGGGCAGTGCAGAGCTGGCAGTGTAGAGGATTCTGTGCCCCATTAGATAGTGAGGGCAGTGCAGAGCTGGCAGTGTAGAGGATTCCGTGCCCCATTAGATAGTGAGGGCAGTGCAGAGCTGGCAGTGTAGAGGATTTTGTGTCCCATTAGATAGTGAGGGCAGTGCAGAGCTGGCAGTGTAGAGGATTCTGTGCCCCATTAGATAGTGAGGGCAGTGCAGAGCTGGCAGTGTAGAGGATTCCGTGCCCCATTAGATAGTGAGGGCAGTGCAGAGCTGGCAGTGTAGAGGATTCTGTGCCCCATTAGATAGTGAGGGCAGTGCAGAGCTGGCAGTGTAGAGGATTCCGTGCCCCATTAGATAGTGAGGGCAGTGCAGAGCTGGCAGTGTAGAGGATTCTGTGCCCCATTAGATAGTGAGGGCAGTGCAGAGCTGGCAGTTTAGAGGATTCTGTGACCTATTAGATAGTGGGGGCATTGCAGAGCTGGCAGTGTAGAGGATTCTGTGCCCCATTAGATAGTGAGGGCAGTGCAGAGCTGGCAGTGTAGAGGATTCTGTGCCCCATTAGATAGTGAGGGCAGTGCAGAGCTGGCAGTGTAGAGGATTCTGTGCCCCATTAGATAGTGAGGACAGTGCAGAGCTGGCAGTGTAGAGGATTCGGTGCCCTATTAGATAGTGAGGGCAGTGCAGAGCTGGCAGTGTAGAGGATTCTGTGCCCCATTAGATAGTGAGGGCATTGCAGATCTGGCAGTGTAGAGGATTCTGTGCCCCATTAGATAGTGAGGGCAGTGCAGAGCTGGCAGTGTAGAGTATTCTGTGCCCCATTAGATAGTGAGGGCAGTGCAGAGCTGGCAGTGTAGAGGCTTCTGTGCCCCATTAGATAATGAGGGCAGTGCAGAGCTGGCAGTGTAGAGAATTTTGTGCCCCGTTAGATAGTGAGGGCAGTGCAGAGCTGGCAGTGTAGAGGATTTTGTGCCTCATTGGATAGTGAGGACAGTGCAGAGCTGGCAGTGTAGAGAATTTTGTGCCCCATTAGATAGTGAGGGCAGTGCAGAGCTGGCAGTGTAGAGGATTCTGTGCCCCATTAGATAGTGAGGACAGTGCAGAGCTGGCAGTGTAGAGGATTCTGTGCCCCATTAGATAGTGAGGGCAGTGCAGAGCTGGCAGTGTAGAGGATTCTGTGCCCCATTAGATAGTGAGGGCAGTGCAAGGCTGGCAGTGTAGAGGATTCTGTGCCCCATTAGATAGTGAGGGCAGTGCAGAGCTAGCAGTGTAGAGGATTCTGTGCCCTATTAGATAGTGAGGGCAGTGCAGAGCTGGCAGTGTAGAGGATTCTGTGCCCCATTAGATAGTGAGGGCAGTGCAGAGCTGGCAATGTAGAGGATTCTGTGCCCCATTAGATAGTGAGGGCAGTGCAGAGCTGGCAGTGTAGAGGATTCCGTGCCCCATTAGATAGTGAGGGCAGTGCAGAGCTGGCAGTGTAGAGGATTCTGTGCCCCATTAGATAGTGAGGGCAGTGCAGAGCTGGCAGTGTAGAGGATTCTGTGCCCCATTAGATAGTGAGGGCAGTGCAGAGCTGGCAGTGTAGTGGATTCTGTGCCCCATTAGATAGTGAGGGCAGTGCAGAGCTGGCAGTGTAGAGAATTTTGTGCCCCATTAGATAGTGAGGGCAGTGCAGAGCTGGCAGTGTAGAGGATTTTGTGCCTCATTAGATAGTGAGGGCAGTGTGGGGCTGGCAGTGTAGAGGATTCTGTGCCCTATTAGATAGTGAGGGCAGTGCAGAGCTGGCAGTGTAGTGGATTCTGTGCCCCATTAGATAGTGAGGGCAGTGCAGAGCTGGCAGTGTAGAGAATTTTGTGCCCCGTTAGATAGTGAGGGCAGTGCAGAGCTGGCAGTGTAGAGGATTCTGTGCCCATTAGATAGTGAGGGCAGTGCAGAGCTGGCAGTGTAGAGGATTCTGTGCCCCATTAGATAGTGAGGGCAGTGCAGAGCTGGCAGTGTAGAGGATTCTGTGCCCCATTAGATAGTGAGGGCAGTGCAGAGCTGGCAGTGTAGAGGATTCTGTGCCCCATTAGATAGTGAGGGCAGTGCAGAGCTGGCAGTGTAGAGGATTCTGTGCCCCATTAGATAGTGAGGGCAGTGCGGGGCTGGCAGTGTAGAGGATTCTGTGCCCTATTAGATAGTGAGGGCAGTGCAGAGCTGGCAGTGTAGTGGATTCTGTGCCCCATTAGATAGTGAGGGCAGTGCAGAGCTGGCAGTGTAGAGAATTTTGTGCCCCGTTAGATAGTGAGGGCAGTGCAGAGCTGGCAGTGTAGAAAATGTTGTGCCCTGTTAGATAGTGAGGGCAGTGCAGAGCTGGCAGTGTAGAGGATTCTGTGCCCCATTAGATAGTGAGGGCAGTGCAGAGCTGGCAGTGTAGAGAATTCTGTGCCCCGTTAGATAGTGAGGGCAGTGCAGAGCTGGCAGTGTAGAGGATTCTGTGCCCATTAGATAGTGAGGGCAGTGCAAGGCTGGCAGTGTAGAGGATTCTGTGCCCCATTAGATAGTGAGGGCAGTGCAGAGCTGACAGTGTAGAGGATTCTGTGCCCTATTAGATAGTGAGGGCAGTGCAGAGCTGGCAGTGTAGTGGATTCTGTGCCCCATTAGATAGTGAGGGCAGTGCAGAGCTGGCAGTGTAGAGAATTTTGTGCCCCGTTAGATAGTGAGGGCAGTGCAGAGCTGGCAGTGTAGAAAATGTTGTGCCCTGTTAGATAGTGAGGGCAGTGCAGAGCTGGCAGTGTAGAGGATTCTGTGCCCCATTAGATAGTGAGGGCAGTGCAGAGCTGGCAGTGTAGAGAATTTTGTGCCCCATTAGATAGTGAGGGCAGTGCAGAGCTGGCAGTGTAGAGGATTCTGTGCCCATTAGATAGTGAGGGCAGTGCAGAGCTGGCAGTATAGAGGATTCTGTGCCCCATTAGATAGTGAGGGCAGTGCATAGCTGGCAGTGTAGAGGATTCCGTGCCCCGTTAGATAGTGAGGGCAGTGCAGAGCTGGCAGTGTAGAGGATTCTGTGCCCCATTAGATAGTGAGGGCAGTGCAGAGCTGGCAGTGTAGAGAATTTTGTGCCCCGTTAGATAGTGAGGGCAGTGCAGAGCTGGCAGTGTAGAGGATTCTGTGCCCCATTAGATAGTGAGGGCAGTGCAGAGCTGGCAGTGTAGAGGATTCTGTGCCCCGTTAGATAGTGAGGGCAGTGCGGGGCTGGCAGTGTAGAGGATTCCGTGCCCCATATGCCCCTTAGGACTTTACATCAACAAACTCATTAGAAATGCAGAATGGAAATTAATTGGTGGAAAATTCTAAGATGCTTTTTGTGCTGCAAATAACACACCATTTAGTGCCTGACATTGACATTCAAGGACATGGTGACATTTGCTCAGCTGTTTCTCTTCTCATTGATGGACATTGTGTGCATGTAGTTTTGTGGTCCTTTATTTAAACAATACAATTCCAATGAATTAGTACACATTACCTGACCCCCTTCAATTAATACCCTAGTCACATGTGCTTGTAACCTCTGGCCGGGTTGTGTCTGTGCCGCTATTAACATCTCTATGTTCTATGAGAGAGAAGAGTTAAAATGTCACTGTCCTTATCCTGAGTGTGTGCCCTGAGCTGACCCAATGTGTACAGGGGAGGCATCCGACAAGGAGACGTCTACAGGCGTTCATTAATATATTATAATCCTTTTGCTGGAGGGACAGATTCAAATGGGACCACTGCGGAGTATGTGAGGGGCTGTATGTGCAGTGTTATTCAATACGAATTAATTCATGCACAGTCTCAAAATGCCGTTTTTTCCTGTCAGATATGTAGGTTTTGTTTTCATTTTCTTTGTGTAACGGCCCAGTGAGTCTCAGCTATTGTTCAGGGGAGAACGCTGCCAGAACAGAAAATCCAATATGCATTAATATTCAGGATTGTCTCACATTATCTATTTGCCTATGTATCTTCTTATCTATCTATCTATCTATCTATCTCATATCTATCTATCTATCTATCTATCTATCTATCTATCTCATATCTATCTATATCATATCTATCTCATATCTATCTATCTCATATCTATCTATCTCATATTTATCTATCTATCTATCTCATATCTATCTATCTATCTCATATCTATCTATCTATCTCTCTATCTATCTCATATCTATCTATCTATCTATCTATCTATCTCATATCTATCTATCTATCTATCTCATATCTATCTATCTATCTATCTATCTATCTATCTCATATATCTATCTATCTCATATTTATCTATCTATCTATCTATCTATCTCATATCTATCTATCTATCTATCTCATATCTATCTATCTCATATCTATCTATCTATCTCATATCTATCTATCTATCTCATATCTATCTATCTATCTATCTATCTAAACAAGGATAAGTTGGCCAACACATACTAATACTGAAACTACTGCATGGACCTGGCATACAGGTGTACGCTGCTAGGCTGAATATACATAAACAGGAGAATAAAGCAGCACACTGTTAGCACAAAGATACAGATAAAACATGAAATGCTATATAGGTATAATGCAAAAAATGAAAAAGTGAAAAAGTGAGGTACTTAGCTCACAATTTGGCGGCCTAATAGTTTGGACCATCCCACCACGGTAATGGTGGCCGCCAAATTGTGAGCTAAGTACCTCACTTTTTCACTTTTTCATTTTTTGCATTATACCTATATAGCATTTCATGTTTTATCTGTATCTTTAGGCTAACAGTGTGCTGCTGTATTCTCCTGTTTATCTAACTCATATCTATCTATCTATCTGTTTGTCTATCTATTTATCTATTTATTGGTTTCTCTGTCTACAGTATCTATATATCTAAAATAGCAGAAAATCTGGGCCGCACTCCGGTATTGTAGAAAGGTGGCAGCTGTGTATAGACTTAAGTCCAGGAACAGCAGCACTCCAGTTAGCGTGAAAAAATGTGACTTTATATTCACCAAACATCAGGCTCTTATTCATGCTTGAGAAAGAACGCAGTTGGCGGTTGAAACGGTGCATTGAAAACACATGTGAATAAAACTACACAAGTTTCTTCACTATTCCTGGAGTGCTGTTGGACCTTTTTTGCCTATATTCCTGTACCTGTGATCTGGGTCTATTTCCTACTTGCACCTGCTACCGAAACCCTAGAGGTTGTGCTGCTTCATCTCCTTTCGTATCTATCTATCTATCCATCTATCTATCTATCTATCTATCTATCTATCTATTCGTCTAACTACAGTATCTATTCATCTACCATCAATCTATTGTCTATTTATCTATGTATCTATCTATCTATCTATCTATCTATCTCTCTCTCTCTATCTATCTCTCTATCTATCTCTCTATCTATCTATCTATCTATCTATCTATCTATCTATCTATCCATTCATGCATCTACCATCAGTGTAATGTCTATCTATCTATCTACTTCCAATTCACAGAAGCAGCACTACCAGGGTGCATAGGTGTAGGTGCCCGCAAACAAACAGTTGTTACGCCGAGCGCTCCGGGTCCCTGCTCCTCCCCGGAGCGCTCGCGGCGTTCCTCTCTCTGCAGCGCCCCGATCAGACCCGCTGACCTGCACTGACATTGCCGGCAGGGATGCGATTCGCGTAGCGGGACGCGCCCGCTCGCGAATCGCGTCCCAAGTCACTCACCTGTCCCGGTCCCCGGCTGTCACGTCCTGGCGCGCACGGCTCCGCTCCTTAGGGCGCGCGCCCGCGCCAGCTCTCTAAGATTTAAAGGGCCAGTGCACCAGTGATTGGTGCCTGGCCCAATCAGCCTAATTAGCTTCCACCTGCTCCCTGTCCATATTACCTCACTTCCCCTGCACTTCCTTGCCGGATCTTGTTGCCTTGTGCCAGTGAAAGCGTTTAGTGTTGTCCAAAGCCTGTGTTCCAGATCTCCTGCTATCCTCATTGACTACGAACCTTGCCGCCTGCCCCGACCTTCTGCTACGTCTGACCTTGCCTCTGCCTAGTCCTTCTGTCCCACGCCTTTTCAGCAGTCAGCGAGGTTGAGCTGTTGCCGGTGGATACGACCTGGTTGCTACCGCCGCAGCAAGACCATCCCACTTTGCGGCGGGCTCTGGTGAAAACCAGTAGCATCCCTAGAACCGGTCCACCGACACGGTCCCCGCCAATCCCTCGCTGACACAGAGGATCCACAGCCAGCTAGCCGAATCCTAACAGTACATCCGGCCATGGATCCCGCTGAGGTGCCGCTGCCAAGTCTCGCTGACCTACCCACGGTAGTCGCCCAGCAATCGCAGCAAATTGCCCAACAAGGACAGCAGCTGTCGCAGTTGACCGCCACGTTACAGCAACTTCTGTCACTGCTACAGCAGCAACCATCTCCTCCGCCAGCTCCTGCATCTCCTCCGCAGCGAGTGGCCGCTCCTAGCCTCCGCTTGTCCCTGCCGGACAAATTTGATGGGGACTCTAGACTCTGCCGTGGCTTCTTGTCTCAATGTTCCCTACAGATGGAGATGTTGTCGGACCAATTTCCTACAGAACGGTCTAAGGTGGCATTCATAGTGAGTCTTCTGTCTGGAAAGGCCTTGTCTTGGGCCACACCGCTCTGGGGCCGCAATGATCCTGCCACAGCCACTGTCCAGTCCTTCTTCGCTGAAGTCCGTAGTGTTTTCGAGGAACCAGCCCGAGCTTCTTCTGCCGAGACTGCCCTGCTGAACCTGGTCCAGGGTAATTCTTCAGTAGGCGAGTGCGCCATCCAATTTCGTACTCTCGCTTCCAAATTATCTTGGAATGACGAGGCTCTCTGCGCGACCTTTAAAAAAGGCCTAGCCAGTAACATCAAGGATGTGCTGGCCGCACGAGAGATTCCTGCCAACATGCAAGAACTTATCCATTTGGCCACCCGCATTGACATGCATTTTTCTGAGAGACACCAGGAGCTCCGCCAGGAAAAAGACCTTGATCTCTGGGCACCTCTCTCACAGTATCCTTTGCAATCTACCCCTGTGCCTCCCGCCGAGGAAGCTATGCAAGTGGATCGGTCTCGCCTGACCCATGAAGAGAGGACTCGCCGTAGGGATAATAATTTATGTCTGTACTGCGCCAGTATCGAACACTTCTTGGTGGATTGCCCTAATCGCCCTCCACGTCTGGGAAACGCACGCACCCAGCTCACGTGGGTGTGGCGTCCCTTGGTACGAAGTCTGCTTCTCCATGTCTCACCGTGCCCGTGCGGATTTCTCCTTCTGCCAACTCCTCCTTCTCAGCCGCGGCCTTCTTGGACTCTGTTTCTTCTGGAAATTTTATTCTGGCCTCTTTGGTGAATAAGTTCTGCATCCCGGTGACCCGTCTCGTCAAGCCGCTCTACATTTCCTCGGTCAATGGAGTGAAATTGGACTGCACTGTGTGTTACCGCACAGAACCCCTGCTCATGAGCATTGGACAGCATCACGAAAAAATTGAACTTTTTGTTTTGCCCAACTGCACCTCTGAAGTCCTCCTTGGTCTGCCATGGCTCCAACACCACTCTCCTACCCTTGATTGGACCACCGGGGAGATCAAGAGCTGGGGTGCTTCTTGCCATAAAAATTGCCTCACGTCTGCTCCCAGTCCCGTCAGTCAAACCTCCGTGTCTCCTCCTTTACCTGGTCTCCCCAAGGCCTATCAGGACTATGCTGTGTCTCCTCCTCATAGCCCCCGTCCTGTTAACACTTTGCCCCATGCCCAGCTTCACCCTCTTCCCCCCCTCCCCACTCCCACGCCTTCTGGTTTGCCCGCTGTTGATGAGGTTTCCCGGGACTTCTCCACCATCTGGAAAGAGACTCAAAAATCCCTCATACAGGCCTCATCCCGGATGGAGAAACATCCCGACAAAAAGAGGGGGAGACCTAAGGGGGGGGGTACTGTTACGCCGAGCGCTCCGGGTCCCTGCTCCTCCCTGGAGCGCTCGCGGCGTTCCTCTCTCTGCAGCGCCCCGGTCAGACCCGCTGACCGGGAGCGCTGCACTGACATTGCCGGCGGGGATGCGATTCGCGTAGCGGGACACGCCCGCTCGCGAATCGCGTCCCGAATCGTGTCCTCACCTGTCCCGGTCCCCGGCTGTCACGTCCTGGCGCGCGCGGCTCCGCTCCTTAGGGCGCGCGCGTGCCAGCTCTCTAAGATTTAAAGGGCCAGTGCACCAGTGATTGGTGCCTGGCCCAATCAGCCTAATTAGCTTCCACCTGCGCCCTGTCCATATTACCTCACTTCCCCTGCACTTCCTTGCCGGATCTTGTTGCCTTGTTCCAGTAAAAGCGTTTAGTGTTGTCCAAAGCCTGTGTTCCAGATCTCCTGTTATCCTCATTGACTACGAACCTTGCCGCCTGCCCCGACCTTCTGCTACGTCTGACCTTGCCTCTGCCTAGTCCTTCTGTCCCACGCCTTCTCAGCAGTCAGCGAGGTTGAGCCGTTGCCGGTGGATACGACTTGGTTGCTACCGCCGCAGCAAGTCCATCCCGCTTTGCGGCGGGCTCTGGTGAAAACCAGTAGCAACCCTAGAACCGGTCCACCGACACGGTCCATGCCAATCCCTCGCTGACACAGAGGATCCACATCCAGCTAGCCGAATCCTAACAACAGCTTTTTTGGATGGAATAAAGCTCCACTTTTTTTCACCATAATTTTGTCTGAATGCTGCAAATATTTTCATTTTGTATCTATCTAGCTACACAACACAGCGTGGAGACAGCACAACAGAGGTGGACGGCAGTAGGTGGGTGCAAGCCAAGATGAACAGTCCGAGTCTCAGACTGTAGAGTAGATATCCAATGTGGGTTTAGGCAGCACACCGATCCAAATTCAAATAAAGTGTAGTTTTATTTTCCCATATCAAGATACAACATTTCAGCAGTATCACACACAGCATGCTTGAGAAAGGCAGTGTGATACTGCTGAAACGTTGTATCTTGATATGGGAAAATAAAACTGCACTTTATTTGAATTTGGATTGGTGTGCTGCCTAAACCGACTTTGGATATCTATCTATCTATCTATCTCTATCCATCCATGAATTTACTACCATCAGTATAATGTCTATCTATCTATCTATCTATCTATCTCTGTCCATTCATGAATCTACCATAAGTATAATGTCTATCTATCTATCTATCTATCTCATATCTATCTATCTCTCTATCCATTCATGAATTTACCATCATAATAATGTCTATCTATCTATCTATATCTATCCATTCATGAATCTGCAATCAGTATAATGTCTATCTATCTATCTATCTCTATCCATTCATGAATCTGCCATCAGTATAATGTCTATCTATCTATCTATCTATCTATCTATCTCTATCCATTCATGAATCTGCCATCAGTATAATGTCTATTTATCTATCTATCTATCTATC
The DNA here is from genome assembly GCF_029499605.1 of Hyla sarda. NCBI lineage: Eukaryota > Metazoa > Chordata > Amphibia > Anura > Hylidae > Hyla > Hyla sarda. The sequence goes on from NC_079192.1 coordinate 171,823,599, forward strand.
TCTATCCATTCATGAATCTACCATCAGTATAATGTCTATCTATCTATCTCATATCTATCTATCTACCTGATATCTATCTATCTATCTATCTATCCATTCATGAATCTACCATCAGTATAATGTCTATCATATCTATCTATCCATCCATCCATCTACCCTCAATCTATTGTCTATTCTCCTTTTTAATCTGTGTCTGTAGAATCCCCTGGCAGACAACAGTCAGTGATTTTCCTACATATATTCCAATTAACACTTTTCACCCTGAGCTCAGCATCCCACAGGAAAGGTCTGGAGAGCAGGCAGGATGGAGACGCAGGAAAGAAGAGCTATTAGATTAGAGAAAAGGGAGATCAGATTAGGAAAGCTATGAGAAAGAAGAAGAAAGAGACAATGTATAAACTGCAGAATGGAAGATTCGATTGAGATGCAATAAATTGTGCTATCAGTGTGATCATCAGAACCTAATTCAGAGAATCTGTGGTAAGCGGCCCAGTAATATATGCATGGCAGCATGCCAGTCCCTGGCTCCTATGCATATGGTATGAACAATACATGTTGCTCTATGTCATTAATTTTCCTCTAATTGTCCATTAATTTAGAAAACTAAAATTATCATGTGTATGTGTGAAAATGTATAATGGAAAAAGAATGCATTATGAAGCAGTTTAGAGAAATGGGGTCAGAAAATAAGGAACACTATACTGGCTAGTTTATTTTACTTGGTGATACACATAGAAAAATAATAACAGACATTCAGTTGGACCATGAACATTGGATATTATACATAATTTGGCTGTGGCACATATTTCATTTTTCAGAGAAAGACTGTAGTCCATGCAGTTGCCTTGTGACCACTTTGTGTTAAAGGGGTACTCCGGTAGAAAACTTTTTTTTTTTTTTAATCAACTGGTGCCAGAAAGTTGAACAGATTTGTAAATTACTTCTATAAAAAAATCTTAATCCTTCCAGTACTTATAAGCTGCTGAATACTACAGAGGAAATTATTTTCTTTTTGGAACACAGAACTCTCTGCTGAATCCCAAGCACAGCGCTCTCTGCTGACATCATTGTCACGATTCGGCTTCCAGGTAGTGGATCCTCTGTGTCAGCGAGGGATTGGCGTGGACCGTGCTAGTGGACCGGTTCTAAGAGGCTACTGGTTTTCACCAGAGCCCGCCGCAAAGCGGGATGGTCTTGCTGCGGCAGTAGCAACCAGGTCGTATCCACTAGCAACGGCTCTACCTCACTGACTGCTGAGAAGGCGTGGGACAGAAGGACTAGGCAGAGGCAAGGTCAGACGTAGCAGAAGGTCGGGGGCAGGCGGCAAGGTTCGTAGTCAGGATGGGTAGCAGAAGTTCAGGTACACAGGCTTTGGACACACTAAACGCTTTCACTGGCACAAGGCAACAAGATCCGGCAAGGGAGTGCATGGGAGGAGGTCAGATAAAGGCAGGGAGCAGATGGAAGCCAATTAAGCTAATTGGGCCAGGCACCAATCATTGGTGCACTGGCCCTTTAAGTCTCAGAGAGCTGGCGCGCGCGCGCCCTAGAGAGCGGAGCCGCGCGCGCCAGCACATGACAGCAGGGAACCGGGACGGGTAAGTGACCTGGGATGCGATTCGCGAGCGGGCGCGTCCCGCTGTGCGAATCGCATCCCCAACGGCCATGACAGTGCAGCGCTCCCGGTCAGCGGGACTGACCGGGGCGCTGCAGGGAGAAAGACGCCGTGAGCGCTCCGGGGAGGAGCGGGGACCCGGAGCGCTAGGCGTAACAGTACCCCCCCCCCTTAGGTCTCCCCTTCTCTTTGTCCGGTAACTGCCTCCCCTGGGATGAGGACACCGGGAAAGAATGGAGGGTTTCCTCAACGGCAGGCAGTACAGCAGGAGTGGGGATGGGGAGGGAGGGCAGAGGGCGAGGCCTGGCACGGGGCAGTGTGACACCAGGACGGGGGCCATGGGGAGGCACAGAGGCTTGCCTGACGGGACTGGGAGGGGGGGAGAGGCACTTCCTGTGGCAGGCAGAGTCCCAGTTCCTGATCTCCCCGGTGGTCCAATCAATGGTGGGGGAATGAAGCCGGAGCCAAGGCAGACCGAGGAGGACCTCAGAGGTACAGTTGGGGAGAATGAAGAACTCAATCCTCTCAAGGTGGGGTCCAATAGACATGAGGAGGGGCTCTGTGCGGTAACGCACGGTGCAGTCCAATCTGGCTCCGTTGACCGCGGAAATGTAGAGCGGCTTGACGAGACGGGTCACCGGGATGCTGAATTTATTAACAAACGACTCCAAAATAAAATTTCCAGAGGCACCGGAGTCCAAGCAGGCCACGGCTGAGAGGGAGGAGTTGGCTGAAGAAGAAATCCGCACGGGTACCGTGAGACATGGAGGAGCAGACTTGGAACCAAGAGACGCCACACCCACGTGAGCTGGGTGCGTGCGTGCGTTTCCCAGGCGTGGAGGACGGATAGGGCAATCCACCAAGAAATGCTCGGTACTGGCACAGTAAAGACAGAGATTTTCTTCTCTACGGCGATTCCTCTCTTCCTGGGTCAGGCGAGACCGATCCACTTGCATGGCCTCCTCGGCGGGAGGCCCAGGCGAAGACTGCAAAGGATGCTGTGGGAGAGGTGCCCAGAGATCTAAGTCTTTTTCCTGGCGGAGCTCTTGGTGTCGCTCAGAAAAACGCATGTCAATGCGGGTAGCCAAATGGATGAGTTCTTGGAGGTTGGCAGGAATCTCTCGTGCGGCCAGCACATCCTTGATGCGACTGGATAGGCCTTTTTTAAAGGTCGCGCAGAGAGCCTCATTATTCCAGGATAGTTCAGAAGCAAAAGTACGGAATTGTATGGCGTACTCGCCAACGGAAGAATTACCCTGGACCAGGTTCAACAGGGCAGTCTCGGCAGAAGAAGCTCGGGCTGGCTCCTCGAAGACACTCCGGAGTTCAGCGAAGAAGGCCTGGACTGTGGCTGTGGCAGGATCATTGCGGTCCCAGAGCGGTGTGGCCCAAGACAAGGCCTTTCCTGAAAGAAGGCTTACTACGAACGCCACCTTAGACCGTTCTGAAGGAAACAAGTCCGACAACATCTCCATATGCAGGGAACACTGAGACAAAAATCCACGGCAGAGTTTAGAGTCCCCATCAAATTTGTCCGGCAGGGACAAGCGGAGGTTAGGAGCGGCCACTCGCTGCGGAGGAGGTGCAGGAGCTGGCGGAGGAGATGGTTGCTGCTGTAGCAGAGGCAGAAGTTGCTGTAACATGGCGGTCAACTGCGACAGCTGCTGTCCTTGTTGGGCAATCTGCTGCGATTGCTGAGCGACCACCGTGGGAAGATCAGCGAGACTTGGCAGCGGCACCTCAGCGGGATCCATGGCCGGATCTACTGTCACGATTCGGCTTCCAGGTAGTGGATCCTCTGTGTCAGCGAGGGATTGGCGTGGACCGTGCTAGTGGACCGGTTCTAAGAGGCTACTGGTTTTCACCAGAGCCCGCCGCAAAGCGGGATGGTCTTGCTGCGGCAGTAGCAACCAGGTCGTATCCACTAGCAACGGCTCTACCTCGCTGACTGCTGAGAAGGCGTGGGACAGAAGGACTAGGCAGAGGCAAGGTCAGACGTAGCAGAAGGTCGGGGGCAGGCGGCAAGGTTCGTAGTCAGGATGGGTAGCAGAAGTTCAGGTACACAGGCTTTGGACACACTAAACGCTTTCACTGGCACAAGGCAACAAGATCCGGCAAGGGAGTGCATGGGAGGAGGTCAGATAAAGGCAGGGAGCAGATGGAAGCCAATTAAGCTAATTGGGCCAGGCACCAATCATTGGTGCACTGGCCCTTTAAGTCTCAGAGAGCTGGCGCGCGCGCGCCCTAGAGAGCGGAGCCGCGCGCGCCAGCACATGACAGCAGGGGACCGGGACGGGTAAGTGACCTGGGATGCGATTCGCGAGCAGGCGCGTCCCGCTGTGCGAATCGCATCCCCAACGGCCATGACAGTGCAGCGTTCCCGGTCAGCGGGACTGACCGGGGCGCTGCAGGGAGAAAGACGCCGTGAGCGCTCCGGGGAGGAGCGGGGACCCGGAGCGCTAGGCGTAACAATCATGAGCACAGTGCTCTCTGCTGACATCTCTGTCCATTTTAAGAACTGTCCAGAGTAGGAGAAAATCCCCATAGCAAACATATGCTGTTCTGGACAGTTCCTAAAATGGACAGAGATGTCAGCAGAGAGCACTGTGCTCGTGATGTCAGCTGAGAGCACTATGTTTCAAAAAGAAAATAATTTCCTCTGTAGTATTCAGCAGCTAATAAGTACTGGAAGGATTAAGATTTTTTAATAGAAGTAATTTACAAATCTTTTTAACTTTCTGGCACCAGTTGATTAAGAAAAAAAAGTTTTCCACTGGAGTACCCCTTTAATATTGCATTAATACCACACTTGCTGTAACTTTTAATAATAGGGTCCTGCAAGGAAAGCCACCAACCCTGTTTATTGTTACTCTGTGACTCTTGCATAGATATAGCTAAAAGTCCCTTTGACAAATATGCCACAAAAGTTAATCTCCCTGTTGCCCAGTACAAGTCCCGCTGCAATGATTAATCAGCTTATTAGCTTAGTAGCCAAGGGCTAGCAGTGAAGTGAAGTTGAACAAGACTTTGTTGGATTTGTTCTCCTGAATGCACCTTTCAAAGTCAAACAGACATTTGAGGTCCAGGGCTAGGTAAGTATAGGTTTTTGTTGTATGTTTTCCCAACCCCAGCATGATAAACATTTGTGCACAATGCGTGATAAACCCTTTAGTTTCTTGTAAACAGGGCTGCCATCAGAAATTTCGGGGGCCCCTTACACAGCTCAAGGTTTGGGCCCTCCCTCCCCCGGTATGGGCCCCAACTTCTAGGGTCCATCCCAACTCTGCCCCATCCCCCGGGCCCGCCCCATCTCCTAGGGTCCATGCCAACTCTGCCCCTTCCCCAGGACCCACCCCCAAATGTATTTTTTTTTTAGAACGACAAAGACATTAAAAAGTGAGTCAGACCCTCATCAGTGATTTCAATAAGGAATTCAGTACTGAATTATTTTATTTGTGCTCCTTTCTTCAGCACAATAATGCCCACCTCTTTACAATCTCCCCATACGTATTGCCCGATACAGTGATAGTGCCTGCTTTGTGCTGCCCATATGGTCGTAGGCCCATTTTTGCCCCCACAAAGTTATTGTAGGCCTCTCTGTTAACAGTGTCCCCCAAAAAGTTTTATTAGGCCCCTCTGTCAATAGTAGTCCTCATATATTTTTAGTAGCCAACAACAGTTATTTTCCGAACAGCAAAGGAAGGGTGCCCCAAAAATCAAACAACACAAACATCCGTTTCTATGCAGTACACTTTTCAGTAAAAATGACACATTATCTTTATTCTGTAGTCCCATATAATTAAAATTATACCCAACTTATATAGGTTTTGTTTTATTTTCCTACTTGACAAAATATGAAGGAGAGGACCTGTGTAGAGGAGGAGTGGTGCAGTTGCCCATAGCAGCCAATCAGATCACTTCTTTCAAGGCCTAAAAAAAAAATCTGATTGGTTGCTATGGACAACTGGTCAACTTTTCCTCTGCACAGGTTTTGATAAATCCCCCCCCCCCCCCCCCTTTGATTTTTAGTACGAAAATGAGTATGCTTAAAATTGTCCTCTTCTGACCCCTACCACTTTTTTATTTCAGTATACTGGGATGTCAACCTGGGAGGGCAAACTTTTTTGCTCCATGATCTGTAATTTTTATTGGTACCATTTTTATTTTGATGGGAGAGGAGGGTGATTCAGACTTATATTAGGGAAGGAGCTTATCACATTTAATCACATTTTTTATATTTTTTCACAATTTTTTGTATGATATGACTTCATATACTAAACAGTGTTGTGTCAAAAGATCCTGCTATAGCATAGCATTGATCAGTGTTATTGATGCTCCATAATTTACTGCACGCAGACACCGTGATCACCTTTGATTGTGGTGTCTAAAGGGTTGGGCAGATGTCCGGCATTAATCAGCAATGTCCGGCACTAGCCATGGGTCCTAGCTGTTAATAGCAGCCGGGACCCACCAGTTTTAAAGCACGCTCAGCTCCTGAGTGTGCTTTAAACTGCAGAATCCCGGTGTCCTTAAGGGGTTATGCAATATAAATATATTTAAGTTGGTCGTGTTGTTTCACATTGTTTGGGTAAGTCACTCTGTTAATAGTTGTCCCCATTATGGAAGCAACTATTAACAGAGGGGCATACCCAAACTATATGGGGGCAACTATTAACACAGGGGCCTACCCAAACTATATGTGGGCTACTATTAACACAGGGGCCTACCCAAACTACATGGGGCAACTATTAAAAGAGGGGCCTACCCAAACTTTATGGGGGCCCCATATAGTTTGGGTAGGCCCATCTGTTCAAGTTGCCCCCATAAAGTTTTTACAGGCCCCTCACAGAGGGACCTATAGCTATGTGGGGGTACCTTTTGGAAAAGAGGGGCCTACATAAACTAAATGGGGAGCAACTTGCCCTCATATAGTTTTTGTAGGCCCCTCATTGTTGCTAATTGTTGCCCCCATATAGTTGTAGGCCTCAGCTCTTGCTGAGGCCTACAACTATAGTAAAAAACAGTAAATAGGGGTATCGGTTGTACCCCTCTGATGGTGACCATATAAAAGAATAAAATTGTGCTTTTATCTGCCACCATACTGCACATGCATGTGCTGTTCAGAGTAACACGTAAGTACAAAGTACTGATTTGTTTATGGTACCATGTAAAGAGGAACAGTAGATGTTTATTTTTTATATTCTACACAATGGCCATAGTTAGAAAACAAAAACTCTTCACTGGAGTTCTCCTTTAAAGAGATTAGGAAAAGGTATACATTTTACCAGAACAGTATCATTCCAGTCAGTGGGTTGTGTCTTGTATTGTAGCTTGACAAATAAATTGTATAAGGTTGTGCTGCAATGCCAAACACAGAACCTTGGACAAGGGGGTTGCTGTTTGTGGAAGAAACAGTCCTGTACTTTTTTAAGCTCTTAGAGCCCCTTTAAGTTGTGCAATTCTATGCCATCCTTCCTGATGCCATCACTACACATTGAAGAGTAAAGCCATGTGAGTGTTTGCTCTCGATCATGCACCTATTTCACGGTGGGATTAGTCTGTATATCTAGGCTTTATTCCATATCTATAAGAACGCCCTGTGAGAGAGTTGTGTCCTTGGTGCCAAAAGGGATCAGCTCCTGTGAGAGAAAAGCATAAAGCCTCTCCTTTTGTGCGGCACAATATGCCGGGCTTATATAACAAGTAATAAATAATACATCCATACATTTCATATATCTCTTATGTGGAATAAAGCAGAAGGTTATTCATTTAGTGGGGAAGAACTATGTCTGAAAGGAAACATATGGGAAATGGTAAAGACTCTTCAATGAAGAAAACAGTAAATAGATTCTGTGTGACTTCATAAAGGTAGCTTATGCTTTTCACAAAATGGAATTATGGGAGAGGATTAAGGCCCACTCCTTTTTGTCCATTGCCACTTAGGCAATTGCAGCTGGTGTGCTCCCAGAGGAAGGCTGTGGGCCAGCTACTCAGCCATCCTTTAACCCATTTGCTGTCATTATAGTGCAATTCTGTTACTTGAAGATATACAATTCTTGGCTCATTGTCCCTCTCCTGTCCCTTCCTGTTGGTGCTGCTTAAATTTGTATATAAATAAATAAATAAATATATATATATATATATATATATATATATATATATATATTTCTGATGGGATATTAATTATTATTATTTTTTATTATTATTATTTTTATAAATTTTCTGGTCAAAATAAAAAATTGGTGCCTTAAAAAAGGTAAACTATGAGATACTCACCTGCCCTATCCTGCACCACTGCTGTTCAGACAATGCTTAGGTCCCTGCTGTTCATTGCTTTTTAATGGCATCTTGATTCACAGGTGACAAATTCAACCTCAGGATGGCTATATATATTAGAATAAAGTTAGGAAGCCTGCTGATTTTGGTTTCCTAACTCTCCCCTGATGACAGAAGTCAGTGAAGCATAGATGGCCATGACATCAACATGACTATAGTCTATGATGCCCAAGGCCAATATGATTATTTTTATGTAGCACATTTGAATCTGTTTTGATATCAGAGAAACATGATTTTAAAATTGTGGGGTAATATAACAGTACATATTTGTTCTGACCTCCACATGTAAACAGGGCCCACTTATTGGCACCAGTTACATGGGAGATTACAGCCCTTTAATGTTCACTAGAGCTTATCTGGGTTTGTTAACAGAGGTGTATCTAGTGCCCCCTGTGCCCCCTAGTGAGGTGTTGTATGTAGGTAGCCAGGTAGGTAGCTAGCTTTGTAGGTAAGTAGGTGGTACATAGCTAGCTAGGTAGGTAAATAGGTAGGGAGCCAAGTAGCTAGGTAGGTAGCTAGGTAGGTAGCTAACCAGGTAGCTATCTATGTAGGTAAATAGGTAGCAATATAACTACCTATGTAGGCAGGTAGGTAGCCATGTAGCTAGGCGGGTAGGTAGGTAGGTTTGTAGCCAGGTAGCTAGGTAGGTAGATAGATTGGTAGCCAGGTAGGTGGCCAGGTAGCTAGCTACGTAGGATACATAGCTAGTTAGGTATGTAGGTTGGTAGCCAGGTAGCTAAGTAGGTTGGTAGGTAGCCAGGTAGCTAGTTAAGTAGCTCTGTAGGTAAGGTAGGGAGCCAAGTAGCTAGGTAGATAGGTAGGTAGCTATCCAGGTAGCTAGCTATGCAGGTAAATAGGTAGCAAGGTAGCTATTTATGTAGGTAGGTAGGTAGCCAGGTAGCTAGGGGGGTAGGTAGGTTGGTAGCCAGGAAGCTAGGTAGGTAGGCCAGGTGGCTAGCCATGTAGGTACATAGGCAGGTGTTACGCCGAGCGCTCCGGGTCCCTGCTCCTCCCCGGAGCGCTCGCGGCGCTCTCCTCTGTGCAGCACCCTACTCCCGCTGACCGGGAGCGCTGCACTGACACTGCCGGCGGGGATACGATTCACATAGCGGGACGCGCCCGCTCGCGGATCGCATCCCAATCTATTTACCTGTCCCGGTCCCGGCTGTCACGTCCTGGCGCGCACGGCTCCGCTCTCTAGGGTGCGCACGCGCCAGCTCTCTAAGATTTAAAGGGCCAGTGCACCGCTAATTGGTGCCTGGCCCAATCAGTGTAATTAGCTCACCTGCTCCAGGCCTATATTACCTCACTTCCCCTTCCCTGCATTGCTGGATCTTGTTGCCTTGTGCCTAGTGAAAGCGTTCCTGTGATTGCCTTACCAGTGTTTCCAGACCTTCTGCCGTTACCATTGACTACGAACCTTGCCGCCTGCCTTGACCTTCTGCTATGTCTGACCTCGCCTCTGTCTAGTCCTCCTGTCCCACGCCATTCTCAGCAGTCAGCGAGGTTGAGCCATTACCGGTGGATACGACCTGGTTGCTACCGCCGCAGCAAGACCATCCCGCTTTGCGGCGGGCTCTGGTGAATACCAGTAGCAACTTAGAACCGGTCCACCGGTACGGTCCACGCCAATCCCTCGCTGACACAGAGGATCCACCTCCAGCCTGCCGAATCATAACAGTAGGTAGATAGGTAGGTAAGTAGGTTGGTAGCCAGGTAGATAGGTAGGTAGAAAGGTTAGTAGAATGTTGCTAGGTAGGTTGGTAGCTAGATAGTTAGTTAAGTAGCTATGTTGGTAAGTAACCCCCCCCCCCCCCCCCCAAGATGTCAGGATGGAAAAAAAAAAGAAACAACTAAAAAAAACTTATGCTTATCCCATATTCAATGCAGCAATCTCTACTACAGTACAGCCTGGCCACGTGTTTGTTCCTCCACAGTGCAGGAGCTGATGAGAGGGGGCCAAGGTCCCATCTCCTCTTAGTGTAGGTCGCAGATCCTGCAGCTTTCACTTAGAGGCAGCTTTCAACTGTATGTGCATGAACCAGGGCAATTGTCTTAGATTCTACACTAGTGAGTGTGAACCTATTCCGATCTGGCCCCTGTACAGTATACCTATGCTTTGGCGGCCTGGGCACCTCTGTCTGCTAACACCCAGCAGTTCTCTCTGGCTACCCAACACTCAGGGTACGTTCACACTACGGAATCTCCGCTCTCAGAATTCCGTGAACGGAGATTCTTAGAGGCGTCTGCCACTGAAAATTCTTCACCATTGACAGCTATGCAGTGCTTGCAGAATTCCGTGCAAAGAATGAACATGTTCTTTCTTTGCGTGGAACAATTTCAGCAGTGGAATTGTCCGCCGCTGAAATTTCTCAGTGTTAACAGGTCACACTGAAGGTAATGTTCACCGCGCGGAATTCTACTCTCTTGAATTTCGCAGTGTGAACATACCCTCAGAGATCACAAGATTGCTAGGACAGAAGTCAGCATATAAAACAACAAGCAAGACTTACCTGCTGCTGCTCCCATGATGCCCTGGTTATCACTGCTCCAGTCCTTCGGTGCTGTCTTCTTCCTGCTTGTCGGTGGTCAATGCCTCACACTGCTGATCAGCTAATCGTTGGCAGCAGTGATGTTGCACCTCGGCCAGCAATAGGCTGAATGGCATTGTGATCTATTGAGTCCCGGTACCAGGAAAAAGACTGGATAGTGCCGGGGCTCAATACGTCACACTACAACTCAGCCTATCACTGGCCGAGGTTGGACATAACTGCTAACAGCAATTAGAGGATCAGCAGTGTGACGTGTCGATCACCGGCAAGCAGGAAGAAAACGGCACTGAAGGACTGGAGCAGTGATACCAGGCACCAAGAGTGACAACAAAGTCCTGTTGTTTTAAAAGAAGAAGCAGGAGAGGTTTGCTCTGGGGTTTTGCTTATACTCTGGACAGTTCCTGACACGGACAGTGGTGTCAGCAGAGCGCACTATGGTCAGACTGAAAAGAACTTCACAACTTCCTCTGTAGTATACAGCAGCTGATAAGTACAAGAAGGATGATGATTTATAAATTGAAGTAATTTACAAATCTGTTTAACTTTCTGGCAATAGTTAATTAGAAGAGAAAAAAAATTCCACCAGAGTACCCCTATAAGTAAATAAAACAGAATTACTAATCTTTTTTGTCATAGATTTTGATTGTTTTAGGTAGAAATCCTCATTACAGATTTACCCATTGATTGTCTTTCTGGATACATTTACATTTAACTTAATTACCTTCCTTCTCCAGTATTCCACTGGATGCACACATTCTATATAGGCGAGTAATTATATAGATTTATCTGTTTGCCAGCATTAGAATATAAGGCTTTATGCAGTAAGAATAAGGCAGAAATTATTTCCCAATAGAACCTTAATCTACTTCTAGCCTGACAGCATCCATGTTGATTTGCCAAGATATTGTTTCAAGGCTTACATTGTGGGATTTGGACAAATGTAGATGGTCTGTAGTGAAGGCTGAAAAGAAAATTCTCTCCATGTTTTCTCTGAGATATTTAAAAATATTAGGGTATGTTTTCTAGGTAAAGTCTTAGAAGTCTTAAAGGGTCACTCTCATTAAAACAAATTTTTGCTATTGCACTCCTTATGGTAAATGAAAAATATTTCTAATATACCTTGTTTAAAAAAAATGAAGTTTTCTATGTTTTATTTGTGTTTAAAAAAGCTCAAGAGCACATTTTCCCCCAACTCATACACAGACTTTGGACCAAAGTCCGAACACAGGAAGTGCCGCCTGGAGTGCTGAGGGGGTGGGGGGGGGGTGTCCAGCCTCATCCAATCATAGCTCCTCTCACACATAAACTGCCATATGCTGTTGGTTGGTCCCCCCCCCCCCCCCTACATATGCACCAACAGCATATGGCAGTTATGTGTGAGAGGAGCTATGATTGGATGAGGCTGGACACCCCCCCCCCCCCCTCAGCACTCCAGGCGGCACTTCCTGTGTTTGGACTTTGGTCCAAAGTCTGTGTATGAATTGGGGGAAAATGTGCTATTGAGCTTTTTTAAGCACAAATAAAACATAGAAAACGTCATTTTTTTTAAACAAAGTATATTAGAAATATTTTTCATTTACCATAAGGAGTGCAATAGCAAAAATTAGTTTTAATGAGAGTGCCCATTTAAAGAGTAAGACACTCATGGAAATTCTGCAATGTGAACATACTCTTAGGCAATCTTCAATAATGATTACTATCCAGTAATTTGTTGATCATTCTCTTCAATATTGCTCTCTCTGAAGACATTAAAGAGCTCTTTGTATTTAGGCACATTGAAGACATCATGTCATAGAACAAGAGAAGTTGAGCGGATTGATATATAGTATAGTGGGAAAAGTTCTAGGATAACTTGTTATTCATTTATGTAAATCTTGTTACGCCGAGCGCTCCGGGTCCCCGCTCCTCCCCGGAGCGCTCGCTACACTTCCCTCACTGCAGCGCCCCGGTCGGTTCCACGGACCCGGGGCGCTGCGTTACCACCTCCGGCCGGGATGCGATTCGCGATGCGGGTAGCGCCCGCTCGCGATGCGCACCCCGGCTCCCGTACCTTACTCGCTCCCCGTCAGTTCTGTCCCGGCGCGCGCGGCCCCGCTCCCTAGGGCGCGCGCGCGCCGGGTCTTTGCGATTTAAAGGGCCACTGCACCGCTGATTGGTGCAGTGGTTCCAATTAGTGTTTACACCTGTGCACTTCCCTATATCACCTCACTTCCCCTTCACTCCCTCGCCGGATCTTGTTGCCCTAGTGCCAGTGAAAGCGTTCCTTGTGTGTTCCTTGCCTGTGATTCCAGACCTTCTGCCGTTGCCCCTGACTACGATCCTTGCTGCCTGCCCCGACCTTCTGCTACGTCCGACCTTGCTTCTGTCTACTCCCTTGTACCGCGCCTATCTTCAGCAGCCAGAGAGGTTGAGCCGTTGCTAGGGGATACGACCTGGTCACTACCGCCGCAGCAAGACCATCCCGCTTTGCGGCGGGCTCTGGTGAAAACCAGTAGTGACTTAGAACCGATCCTCTAGCACGGTCCACGCCAATCCCTCTCTGGCACAGAGGATCCACTACCTGCCAGCCGGCATCGTGACAGTAGATCCGGCCATGGATCCCGCTGAAGTTCCTCTGCCAGTTGTCGCTGACCTCACCACGGTGGTCGCCCAGCAGTCACAACAGATTGCGCAACAAGGCCAACAGCTGTCTCAACTGACTGTTATGCTACAACAGTTACTACCACAGCTCCAGCAATCATCTCCTCCGCCAGCTCCTGTACCTCCTCCGCAGCGAGTGGCCGCTTCTGGAATACGACTATCCTTGCCGGATAAATTTGATGGGGACTCTAAGTTTTGCCGTGGCTTTCTTTCCCAATGTTCATTACACTTGGAGATGATGTCGGACCAGTTCCCCACTGAAAGGTCTAAGGTGGCTTTCGTAGTCAGCCTGCTGTCTGGAAAAGCCCTGGCTTGGGCCACACCGCTCTGGGACCGCAATGACCCCGTCACTGCCTCTGTACACTCCTTCTTCTCGGAAATTCGAAGTGTCTTTGAGGAACCTGCCCGAGCCTCTTCTGCTGAGACTGCCCTGTTGAACCTGGTCCAGGGTAATTCTTCCGTTGGCGAGTATGCCGTACAGTTCCGTACCCTTGCTTCAGAATTATCCTGGAATAATGAGGCACTCTGCGCGACCTTTAAAAAAGGCCTATCCAGCAACATTAAAGATGTTCTGGCCGCACGAGAAATCCCTGCTAACCTACATGAACTCATCCATCTTGCCACTCGCATTGACATGCGTTTTTCCGAACGGCGTCAGGAGCTCCGCCAGGATATGGACTCTGTTCGCACGAGGCGTTTCTTCTCCCCGGCTCCTCTCTCCTCTGGTCCCCTGCAATCTGTTCCTGTGCCTCCCGCCGTGGAGGCTATGCAGGTCGACCGGTCTCGCCTGACACCCCAAGAGAGGACACGACGCCGCATGGAGAATCTCTGCCTGTACTGTGCTAGTACCGAACACTTCCTGAAGGATTGTCCTATCCGTCCTCCCCGCCCGGAAAGACGTCCGCTGACTCCGCACAAAGGTGAGACAGTCCTTGATGTCTACTCTGCTTCTCCACGTCTTACTGTGCCTGTGCGGATGTCTGCCTCTGCCTTCTCCTTCTCTGCTGTGGCCTTCTTGGACTCTGGATCTGCAGGAAATTTCATCTTAGCCTCTCTCGTCAACAGGTTCAACATCCCGGTGACCAGTCTCGCCAGACCCCTCTACATCAATTGTGTAAACAATGAAAGATTGGACTGTACTATACGTTTCCGCACGGAGCCCCTTCTAATGTGCATCGGATCTCATCACGAGAGGATTGAACTGTTGGTCCTCCCCAATTGCACTTCTGAAATCCTTCTTGGACTTCCCTGGCTTCAACTCCATTCCCCAATCCTGGATTGGTCCACTGGGGAGATCAAGAGTTGGGGGCCCTCTTGTTCCAAGGACTGCTTAAAACCGGTTCCCAGTAAACCTTGCCGTGTCCCTGTGCTTCCTCATGTAACCGGTCTCCCTAAGGCCTATATGGACTTTGCGGACGTTTTTTGCAAAAAACAAGCTGAGACTCTACCTCCTCACAGGCCTTATGATTGTCCCATTGACCTCCTCCCGGGCACTACTCCACCCCGGGGCAGAATCTATCCTCTGTCCGTCCCAGAGACTCTTGCCATGTCTGAATACGTCCAAGAAAATTTAAAAAAGGGCTTTATCCGTAAATCCTCCTCTCCTGCCGGAGCCGGATTTTTCTTTGTGTCCAAAAAAGATGGCTCTCTACGTCCTTGCATTGACTACCGCGGTCTTAATAAAATCACGGTTAAGAACCGCTACCCCCTACCCCTCATCTCTGAACTCTTTGATCGTCTCCAAGGTGCCCATATTTTTACCAAACTGGACTTAAGAGGTGCTTATAATCTCATCCGCATCAGAGAGGGGGATGAATGGAAAACGGCATTTAACACCAGAGATGGACACTTTGAGTATCTGGTCATGCCCTTTGGTCTATGCAACGCCCCTGCCGTCTTCCAAGACTTTGTTAATGAAATTTTTCGTGATCTACTATACTCCTGTGTTGTTGTATATCTGGACGATATCCTGATTTTTTCTGCCAATCTTGAAGAACACCGCCAGCATGTCCGTATGGTTCTTCAGAGACTTCGTGATAATCAACTCTATGCCAAAATAGAGAAATGTCTGTTTGAATGCCAATCTCTTCCTTTTCTAGGATACTTGGTCTCTGGCCAGGGACTACAAATGGACCCAGATAAACTCTCTGCCGTCTTAGATTGGCCACGCCCCTCCGGACTCCGTGCCATCCAACGTTTTTTGGGGTTCGCCAATTATTACAGGCAATTTATTCCACATTTTTCTACCATTGTGGCTCCTATTGTGGCTTTAACAAAAAAAAATGCCGATCCCAAGTCTTGGCCTCCTCAAGCGGAAGACGCCTTTAAACGACTCAAGTCTGCCTTTTCTTCGGCTCCCGTGCTCTCCAGACCTGACCCATCTAAACCCTTCCTATTGGAGGTTGATGCCTCCTC
The DNA here is from genome assembly GCF_029499605.1 of Hyla sarda. Lineage (NCBI taxonomy): Eukaryota > Metazoa > Chordata > Amphibia > Anura > Hylidae > Hyla > Hyla sarda. The sequence goes on from NC_079192.1 coordinate 171,839,157, forward strand.
AGTGGGAGCTGGAGCTGTCCTTCTACAAAAAAACTCTTCCGGGCATGCTGTTACTTGTGGTTTTTTTTCCAGGACCTTCTCTCCGGCGGAGAGGAACTACTCCATCGGGGATCGAGAGCTTCTAGCCATTAAATTAGCACTTGAGGAATGGAGGCATCTGCTGGAGGGATCAAGATTTCCAGTTATTATTTACACCGATCACAAGAACCTCTCCTACCTCCAGTCTGCCCAACGGCTGAATCCTCGTCAGGCCAGGTGGTCTCTGTTCTTTGCCCGATTTAATTTTGAAATTCACTTTCGGCCTGCTGATAAAAACATTAGGGCCGATGCTCTCTCTCGTTCCTCAGATGCCTCTGAAATTGAACTCTCTCCTCAACACATCATTCCTCCTGACTGCCTGATTTCCACTTCTCCAGCCTCCATCAGGCAAACTCCTCCAGGAAAGACCTTTGTTTCTCCACGCCAACGCCTTGGGATCCTCAAATGGGGTCACTCCTCCCATCTCGCAGGTCATGCGGGCATCAAGAAATCTGTGCAACTCATCTCTCGCTTCTATTGGTGGCCGACTCTAGAGACTGATGTGGTGGACTTTGTGCGAGCCTGCACTATCTGTGCCCGGGATAAGACTCCTCGCCAGAAGCCCGCTGGTTTTCTTCATCCTCTACCTGTCCCCGAACAACCTTGGTCTCTGATTGGTATGGATTTTATTACTGACTTACCCCCATCCCATGGCAACACTGTTATTTGGGTGGTCGTTGATCGATTCTCCAAAATGGCACATTTCATCCCTCTTCCTGGTCTTCCTTCAGCGCCTCAGTTGGCTAAACAATTTTTTGTACACATTTTTCGTCTTCACGGGTTGCCTACACAGATCGTCTCGGATAGAGGCGTCCAATTTGTGTCTAAATTCTGGAGGGCTCTCTGTAAACAACTCAAGATTAAATTAAATTTTTCTTCTGCATACCATCCTCAATCCAATGGACAAGTAGAGAGAATTAACCAGATCTTGGGTGACTATTTACGACATTTTGTTTCCTCCCGCCAGGATGACTGGGCAGATCTTCTACCTTGGGCCGAATTCTCGTATAATTTCAGAATCTCTGAATCTTCCTCCAAATCTCCGTTTTTCGTGGTGTACGGCCGTCACCCTCTTCCCCCCCTCCCTACCCCCTTGCCCTCTGGTCTGCCCGCTGTGGATGAAATTTCTCGTGATCTTTCCACCATATGGAAAGAGACCCAAAATTCTCTCTTACAGGCTTCTTCTCGCATGAAGAGATTCGCAGATAAGAAAAGAAGAGCTCCTCCCATTTTTTCCCCTGGAGACAAGGTATGGCTCTCCGCTAAATATGTCCGTTTCCGTGTCCCGAGCTATAAGTTGGGACCACGCTATCTTGGTCCTTTTAAAGTTTTGTGTCAAATTAATCCTGTCTCTTACAAACTTCTTCTTCCTCCTTCTCTTCGTATCCCTAATGCCTTTCACGTCTCTCTTCTTAAACCTCTCATCCTCAACCGTTTTTCTCCTAAATCTGTTCCTCCCACTCCTGTTTCCGGCTCCTCGGACATCTTCTCTGTCAAAGAGATTTTGGCCTCTAAAAAGGTCAGGGGAAGAACTTTTTTTTTAGTGGATTGGGAGGGTTGTGGTCCAGAAGAGAGATCCTGGGAACCTGAGGACAATATCCTGGACAAAAGTCTGATCCTCAGGTTCTCAGGCCCCAAGAAGAGGGGGAGACCCAAGGGGGGGGGTACTGTTACGCCGAGCGCTCCGGGTCCCCGCTCCTCCCCGGAGCGCTCGCTACACTTCCCTCACTGCAGCGCCCCGGTCGGTTCCACGGACCCGGGGCGCTGCGTTACCACCTCCGGCCGGGATGCGATTCGCGATGCGGGTAGCGCCCGCTCGCGATGCGCACCCCGGCTCCCGTACCTTACTCGCTCCCCGTCAGTTCTGTCCCGGCGCGCGCGGCCCCGCTCCCTAGGGCGCGCGCGCGCCGGGTCTTTGCGATTTAAAGGGCCACTGCACCGCTGATTGGTGCAGTGGTTCCAATTAGTGTTTACACCTGTGCACTTCCCTATATCACCTCACTTCCCCTTCACTCCCTCGCCGGATCTTGTTGCCCTAGTGCCAGTGAAAGCGTTCCTTGTGTGTTCCTTGCCTGTGATTCCAGACCTTCTGCCGTTGCCCCTGACTACGATCCTTGCTGCCTGCCCCGACCTTCTGCTACGTCCGACCTTGCTTCTGTCTACTCCCTTGTACCGCGCCTATCTTCAGCAGCCAGAGAGGTTGAGCCGTTGCTAGGGGATACGACCTGGTCACTACCGCCGCAGCAAGACCATCCCGCTTTGCGGCGGGCTCTGGTGAAAACCAGTAGTGACTTAGAACCGATCCTCTAGCACGGTCCACGCCAATCCCTCTCTGGCACAGAGGATCCACTACCTGCCAGCCGGCATCGTGACAAATCTCTAATCAACCTGGGCTTAGTAGTCAAGTGGGTGGTCCTACTCCATGACTGACAGCTTTCTCTAATACACAGTAGCGCTCAATCACTAAGTAGGACAGCCCACTAAACTACTTAGCCCGGAATGAGCAAATATTTATATAAATAAATGACAAGTTATGGAACTAAAAACAAGCCTATATATCTATGTAGTCATCTTCTACTGGTCTATAACAATTTTTTTTTAATAAACTGGTGGAAGAAAGTTAAACGCATTTGTAAATTACTTCTATTTAAAAATCTTAATCCTTCCAGTAATTATCAGCTGCTGTATGCTCCACAGGAAGTTCTTTTCTTTTTGAACTTCTTTTCTGTCTGACCACAGTGCTCTCTGCTGACACCTCTGTCCATGTCAGGAACTGTCCAGAGCAGGAGCAAATCCCCATAGCAAACATATCCTGCTCTGGACAGTTCCTGACATGAACAGAGGTGTCAGAACAGAGCACTGTGGTCAGACAGAAAGAAAATTAAAAAAGAAAAGAACTTTCTCTGTAGTATACAGCAGCTAAGTACTGAAAGGATTAATATTTTTAAATAGAAGTAACTTACAAATCTGTTTAACTTTCTGCTATAAGGTGATTACTTTTTTTCTTTTCCATTGGAGTACCTCTAATTGTTAGTTGGAGTCCAATGAATTCATGAGATGATGGTCACTCCTCTCTCACCCCACACGCCTGCCTGTGATGGACACATTTTTCCTATAAAGCAAACGGAGAGATGGTGTAAATCACAGGCAGGCAGCATCAATTCCCTGCTGACAGGTTCTCTTTAAGTATACAGGTTTTTATTGCTGTAAATTAAAATATAACTTTTTGCCAATGACTGGAAGCCGATCGTTCATTATTAAAAGCGTGTAAATGTGAATGCTCACCGGTGTATCCTTTTCAATTAGGAAGAACTGCGTTTTCCTCATGTGATGATTTATAACAACCTTGTTCTGTCGAGGAACTACCCAGGGTTTTTGATCAGGGGATTTCTTAGATAGTCATTGAATGTAGAAATGAATGCTAGGAAAAATAATGCATAATTCCGTATTCCAGTCACAGTGTATATGGAAAGTCAGCCGGGTGGTATATCAATTATTGATTCACTTACAAAGGAAAAGCAGTTATGTATCTTCTGATCTACAGTACGTGGTAAACAAAGCTACATGCCAAATTCTTCAAGTCTTTTTGTTTTTGATTTGTTCTTTTTTTTGCATACGAAATAAGCAAGCATAGGTAGGAATGAAGAGAAGCACACGTTGGGAGGGAATGTGGGCAGAGGCAGATTTTAGGCACTAACAATATAACATGCACCTTAAAATAAAGAGCCAGATGTTCCCACACAAGCTGATCATCCTGAGGACCCAGGTTGCAGCCACACTATTCGGCCTAGTATAGGATAACCCTATCTTATAGATCAGGTAATTTGCTGCTGTGGATTAATATTGGTGCCGCTTATATTTTGGGTAGAACAATGAATAAAAAAAAAAAAAATTAGGGTGCATTCACACCACGTTTAGTCAATACGGCGGCTGGATCCAGCTGGAGGGAGTGAAAACCGGGCGCTCCCATACCCAAGCTGGACCCGGTCCACATCTCATTCATTTGAATGAGCCGACCGGAGTCAGATTGTGACAGAGTCCAGTTGGCTAATTTTTGCCACTTGTGCGGTTTTGTGACCGGACTTAAAACCGTAGTATACCACAGTTTTAGGTCCGGTCGCAAAACCGGATATGGGGCCAAAATTCGCCGACTGGAGTCACTATATGACTCAAAATGATATGGGGACCGGGTACGGGAGAGCCCGGTTTTCACTCCCCCCAGCCGGATCCAGTCCCTGTAATCACAAAACATGGTGTGAACCCAGCCTTAGAGATCAATGATGGCTGAGAACCTCTTAACATAAGCAAATCTTTAAAAGGAAAGGGTATTCCCATTAGAAAAGGGTATAAATTATTGATCTAACTCTCTGGCAGTTCAAAGTGTTAAGAAGTGGTCTCATCATGCTTTCTATTAGAAGTTGTTGACCTGTTGTATTATTTCTTTAGTTTAGCACTTTTTTCACAATGTCCGCTAAGTATTTATCCTTTAATAGGATATGGAGCTGTAATAAAGGCAGGCATAGCATGCTGTATTATGGGATGTTAGAAAAGACTGATATGGCCAAAACAGATCTGTCCTGTCAAGGCTAGTCCTCTGAAGATGCCCTTTGATAGCAGGCAACATGATTTTAGCAACAGATGCTTTAAGTCCAGAGAGGTGGGGCATCAATAATTCGGACTTTTTGTCATGCTTCTCAAGCCGTTCCTGTGTGGCGGGGCACAATGTCCTGCTGATGGAGGCCACATGAGAAAAATGGGGAAAGAAACAAAAAGCAGAAGCAGCACTAATATAGTGTGGTTAATCCAAGGTTTTAATGGCTGGATTTTGTTTAGGTCCATGGACCTGATGAAGAAGGTTAACCCTTTGAAACATGTTGTCCTTGCGTATACTGCCATTTTGCTACCAAATAAAAACGGTATTGATTTACACTACTGTGAGTCCTCGGATGTGCGTCTCCAAGCCTAAATATCTGAATTTTGCTCTTGAAGTGAACCCTTCCAGGTTATCTTCTCAACAGCTGTTTCCTCTACATGAGAAATATGGTTATTATCAAGCAATATCCTTGGTCATCAATAATGTTTATGTAGGCGTTACATGGCAAAGTAGCCTCTTTAAAAATACCAGGACTCAAGGCCACCCAGAGCATCAAATAGCCTCTGCTTTCTTTCCATAATGCTTTCTGGATCCATCTCTTCCCCAGGTAAGTGATGCACATCCACATAATGTAAATGAAAAAGCGATTCATCAGAACAGGCCAACATCTTGCATCACTCTATGGTCCAGTTCTGATACTCGTGCACTCATTGTAAGTGCCTGTGGCAGTGAAGATGGTTCCACATGGGCATGCTGATTGGGTTGTGTTTTCATGCATTTCTATTATTCCCAGTATTACCATTACCAATAAATTGTGCTACAGTAACTCTTCTGTGTGATCGGACCAGATGGGCTAGTCTTCACACTCAATGGCATCACTGAGCCTTGGGCACCCCTGTCCCTGGTTTACCAGTTTGTTCTAGCTTGGAGCACTATTGGTACATACTACCCACTGCATACCTAAAACACCTCTAAAGACCTGCTATTATAATGATGCTCTGACCCAGTTAACCCATTCCTTGACAGGTGTAATGTGGCCACGGTAGAAAATCAATGCTATATATTTTATTTTTATTTTTTACCTCCCAGTAGTTTAATTGTTATAGCTGATCGGTGTATATGCTCTTTAAAGGGGTACTCCGGTGTAAAACATGTTTTTTTTAAATCAACTGGTGCCATAACATTAAACAGATTTGTAAATTACTTCTATTAAAAAATCTATTTTCTTTTTAAATTTCTTTTCTGTCTGACCACAGTGCTCTCTGTTGACACCTATGTCTGTCTCAGGAACTGTCCAGAGCAGGAGAGGTTTTCTATGGGGATTGGCTCCTGCTCTGGACAGTTCCTGACATGGACAGAGGTGTCAGTAGAGAGCACTGTGGTCAGACAGAAAATAAATTTAAAAAGAAAATAACTTCCTGTGTAGCATACAGCAGCTGATAAGTACTGGGAGGATTAAGATTTTTTTTAATAGAAGTAATTTACAAATCTGTTTAACTTTCTGGAACCAATTGATGTAAAAAAATGTTTTTCATGGGAGTATCCCTTTAAACCTCTGTTCATCTGAATTACAGTGGTCTGATCAACTAGGTATTGCTATTAGAATTTTCCATGCACGTCTGGAATTAGATCTTACAGATGTAAAGACTGCTCACTGGAGCCATGCGGTAGAAAACGGGAATGTGTTACATATTAATTACATTGATTCCCTATGATTTTGTTTCCTTGACTTATTGTATTTGCATTTCCCAAGAGAAGAAAGGACAAAGTTGCCATTTTAAGACATTTAGAAAGAGCTACTTCGACATTCAATGAGACATGTATTATACCAGTCTATATCACCATATAAACGGTGCACATGGAGAAAGGTTATATTCCCAACCATTTTGTTACTGCTGTTTATTGCTATTGACTTGAATGTAAAAATCTCAGGCTTTGTTTCAGATTTCCAAGCATTTTTCAGAGGAGAAAAAAAGGTGGAGGGATATTATTGTGAACAGAAGGAGTGACAGAAGGAGGTACGACGAGAACAGAGGAGGTGTGATTGGCACAGTAGACATCTATTATAGGAAAGAGGAGAAAGACAAATGCATGCTAGGGAGCATGGCATATAAAATCCTTAAAAAGTCTAAATAAAAGCTCTGGAAATTATAAATCCCTTTTTTGTATTGAATAGTGATTGTCTTATTTAGCAGAATTAATAGTGCAGGGGAGTAAGACAGGGGAGGGGGAGGGTCACGGCTGTGTCCTTGAGGACAGTCTCCTTCAGCACATTCACTGTGTATCTCTTAATATTTAATTTTTAAAGGAGAAGCTTCAAAGGGTTGTGACAGAGGAGGAGGGTCATTCTTGGGTTGTATACCACTGGACACTCAAGGGGGGTGGCGGTTGATTGACATTCCGAGCACTCCAGTCTTTGGCACATAGCAGAAAATATTGATTTTTTAGAGACTACAATCTCAGCTGATAAATATTTAACAGGGCAAGGAATGAAAATTATGAACATTATGAGCCAAATTTTGGATATTTAGAATGGCAGAATACCAAGAAGATGGATATTGGTGGAATGGCTATGTTTGAATTTGGCAACTACTGTAATTGTGGCTAAACCAAAGCAGACTTACCTCTGCTATTTGTATTGTATGTACTTACATGTTAATTCACACTTTAGACATGTACTGGGGGTTGTAACCATTCAAGAAACATATAAAGAATGGGATAGTCGTAAGATCTACCTTAGTGAAATCTATAGGCTTGGACAGTTGGGCAACAAGCAACAAGTCTGTCGGCTGGTTGTCTGGGCCGTAAATCACCACTATGATAATGAGGACGCAACTCTACACAGTGTAAGTAGTAAGAACAGAGAAGGAATAGTGACTGAGGATGTCAATGCTTTGTGGTTGTCTTTCATATGATACCTGCAGGCAATGGATTTGTCTGTCAGAAATATCTGTACCTTATACACATCAGACATCCGAGGGCAAACCCTCAGACTCCTGACATGGACTTTCCCACTGCAGCTAATCCGTGTCCTGGAAACCAATGCGGTTTCCCTGCGGAGATGTAGAATCCATGTGGAAAAGCATCAATAAGTGACATGTCACTTATATTCTTTTCTGCAAGCAGACTTTAAAATTCTTGGCCTATATTATACTTCGAAAAATAATGGGAAATTAACATACATTTTGGCATGTAATACATTTGGATTCTGTGCTAAAATTAATGTGAAATTCCTACGTGTGAATGAGGCCTTATGGGTATCGGCTGTTTTTGTAGTAGGGACTGTTGTGCTGGTGGTGCAATAGGGATCTTAAGAACTGATATATGTTTTAAGTGTTATTATTTTATAATTTATAATTATTTGTTTGATGGATTCTTAAGAAATTATAGACCAGATTAGTTTAAGTGTTGCATAGTGGTATCATTTAGACACTGTAAGGCACTGTTATTTTTGGGGAAATTTTTTACAGTTTATGTGAATGTTCCTTGCCACTACTATTTTAGCATCAGGCCTGGTGGAAGAATTTTTGCAACCCTAGGCGAAAGATAATTTTACCGTCCCTTGACCCCGCCCATTGGCTCCTCCCAATGTATGGACGTGCGTGCGATGTCAGGATGTTAGACAGACCTGACCTTAGTGATCGCCCCTTTCTTCCCCCTGTGGTGCCGATTATTATATTGTGGGTGGGGTGGGGGTAGCGTGGCGGAGTTTTGCTTGATGGGCAGGTGCTTTGGATGGGTGAATGCTTCGGATGATGGCTAACTTTATTGCAGTAGTAAGAGCGGCACCCCCATCAAGAGGGTGCTCTAGGCAGCTGCCTATTTTGCCTATAGGAAGAGCTGGCCATGTTTATCATTGCAATGCAGTAGTATGTAGCCACCAGTCAGACACCAATAAATTTTCTATGATCCATAGAAACTGTAACTCCCCAAATCAACCAATAAAATTAAGGTGAAATGTAATAATAGTAAACAAGAGGTAAAACCTATTTCTTCCAGCAGGGTGCCCAAGAATCCCGATGAACAGAAATATTCTTATCCAGTATGAATTCTAAGGTCATGTTTCCTTAGTTTATAAATCCTGTTTTATCTAAATTATTTTTATAATACACTGCAACATTGACTACACTCAGTATGCATCGCCCTAAGCCAAAATTACCTGCGCAGCACTTTATAAAATAAAACACGCTATAAAGATGTCTGGAAGCCTGAAAATCAAATGAACTCCTGATCCAATGTAAGTAATCTACTGGCTTAAATGATATTATCTGTGCTAATTGGATTGATCATGTAATACATTTTAGACTACAGTAGTAAATTCCAGATGTTCAGGTTAAATAAGTCCATTTGTTGACGCCACATCTTATATTATAATATAATGAGTTATTCAATTATTCTTAAGGCATTATTGTATTTTTTTAAAGCCATTAAATGGCACAAATAGCGGAGTAAAATGTACACCAACTAATAGCCGGCATAGATTTGATGTTTTGGCTTTAAGATGCGCCAAATTTATTAAGAAGCATGATATGCCAGTCATAATGAATCCCCCTTATGTGTTCAATGTGTGCGTGCTTGTAACATCTAAGCAAACACACAGAACAGAGTGTTCACAAGTCAGCATGTCTGTCTGCGTAATGAAGGACCCTGAGATTGTAATAAATCCCTGAAACTCAGGGTCAGATGCTGGATGTTCCAAGGTTTAAGTGGAATGATATTTGATTAAAAGCAGTAAAATATGGATGATAAATTACAAAACATGAGATCATGGCTACATAAAACTTTCAATTTATTTATTTTCAAATATTCTTTAGGCTATGTTTACACATAGTATTATTTTTGTCAGTATTTTAGCCAAAAACAAGAACACAGCTAAAAACTATAATGGAAAAATTTTGCTCTTCTGTGTTTTGGACCCATTCCTGGTTTTCAATAAAATACTGATCAAAATACTCTGTGTGAACATAGCCTTATTTAGGTATTTTAACACAGTAAGTGGATAGTGAGCATACCAACAAAATAGGGTACAGAACCAAAAAGAAAATGTTCAAACATAGCAAAACACAAGTTTATCTCACCTTGGTTATGTTTTCAGAAGCTGACAATTATTTTGAATGTATATAGAGGCCATGTTCACACACCATAAAAAACAACCGTAAATAAAATATGGCTGTTTTCTTTCTTTTTTTTTCTTTTTTTTTTGGTGTTTGAGCAGAATCTATAAGAATTTAAATGATTTTTCTAGTACATGACTTATGAAACCCAGAGTTGTGAAAGGGCTTGTGTGGCACTTTCTATAGTGAAAAAAATACAGTGACCCCTCGACCTACGATGGCCCCGACATACGATAATTTCAACATGCGATGGCCTCTCAGAGGCCATCGCATGTTGAAGGCAGCATCAACATACGATGCTTTTATATGTCGGGGCCATCGCATAAACGGCTATCCGACAGCGCTGACTGCTGCCGCTGCTGCCGGATAGCCGTTTACGGTGCCCCGTGAGCTCCGGTGATGGTCACTCACCTGTCCTCGGGGCTCCTGCGCGTCCCCTTAGGATCTTCTGCATCGTCAGCGCTCTCCATCAACGTCATCACGTCGCTGCGCAAGCCGTCCCGTCATCCAATAGGAGCGGCGTGCGTAGCGATGTGATGGCGGCGACGGAGAGCGCGGATGCCGGGGTAGCGTCGGGGACACCTCGGGGACATCCAGGGCAGCGGTGACGGTCCGGAGCGGCGGGGACAGGTGAGTACAACTTCGTCTAACAGTGGTCTACAACCTGCGGACCTCCAGATGTTGCAAAACTACAACACGGACAGCCAACGGCTGTAGCCGCTTGCTTCCATCCCATTTCAGGGTCCAATTAGGGTCCAATTAGGGTCCAATTAAAAAAAAAAAGAGCCAAAGAGCCAATCGGACCCTTAACGGGTTGGATGCAAACGGCCATGTGAGCCTAGCCTAAGCCTCACTTTTTACATCCTTCTTGCCACTTTTGACCCCCTGTGACCCAGTGAATTTTCTCTAATTTATACCATAAATGTGTAAATGATAGCAGAAATCCGTGACAGCTTATAGCTAGAGTAGATTTCAGTGTGTTGTGAATGGACAGTCACCAATGTGCCAAACATAGCAACAGGCCTGCGTCTCTACTAATATTGGTGCTTCTTGCTCCAGCACATTTTGCCATAAAGTTAATCTATAGTAAACTCTAACATATTTTGGGCACCGTTAGGTGGTACAACAGATTATAAGATTGTACAAAAAATTGTAATGCATTACAGGTTTATAAGGTTACAAATGTTTTTGTGTTGTTTTTTTCCCTTATAATCTTTTCTCATCACAAAAACAGATGGGGTTGAATATAACTTTTTAAAACAATTCTTGTACCGTTTAGCTACTGTTTTTCATAAAATTGCATTTTTGATGTAGATGTCAAGACTAATAAAAGCATTATCGAAACATGCCAGTGAAGTGTGATTGGAACAATGTTCTCTTATTCTCATCCATAATTTATAAGTGGTCTAAAGCCAAGTAGCCTTGAATGTTGCAGCCTCCAATTGAACAATTCAACATCTGCAGATTTTATAGTCTGACCTTAATGGTACCCTACTTTAAACCTATTTTTGTTAAATACATACCTTTTTTAAGTTTTAGTTTTTTGTTTGTTTTTAAAAAAAATTATTTTTTTGTGAGTTTTATATTCAAGGAACAAATTGATAGCATAATCCGGACATTATCTGAAAAGTAATTGAAGCATACATTTCTTAAACAAAGTTACACGAAGAAGAAAACAAGCAAATGGTGGGGGTACAGAGCTTTTTAAAGTTTTAAGGCTGTGATACCACATAGATTATGTATGCTTAGGCAAAAAAAAATTGTGGAACAGGGATACAGAAAAAAAAAATAGGAGAATTTGGGGAGACATTTGGAGAGACATTTATAGAATAAAATTACGGAGAACTCCTGGTAAAAGGCATTGGCAGTCATCAATAGTAACATATTGTATTTTGAAATAAAAACATAAGGTGTAGTGTATGGAAGCTGTTGAATTACACTTACTGTATAATAAAATATCACACATAAATAAAGGGGAAGGCGCAGATCAAGTCAAGGGGATCATAAGCAGCAAGACAAACCAGCATGGAATCAGACGTAGGGAAAGGAAGGAGGGGGTTAAAGTAGAGATCAGCATTGAGCCAAGAGGTTTGGCTACTATAGGTAGGATTTATATGTAAGAAGATCATCCGTGAGAAGACCATTCATTCTCCCCAAGTAACCATATGGGCCCCAGACATCTCTTTACATTCAGCCACCAGTTCTTCCATGTACTGTAGGTGGGGACTTCTTTGAACCAATATGTAAATAATGAAGAATGAATGATTTTTCCATAGTTTAGAAATCAATGTTCTAGCGGAGACAAGGAGAAAGCAGAAGAGGCCTCTAATAATAAACAGGGAACCATCTGCTGTATAGTGATGGGTTTGTGGCAGGTAACATTTGTAATATAAGTGACAAGGAGCAGGGCTGAATGATAAACTTTGGCCCAGAGTGAAGGATGTGTCAAAAGGAATACTATAAGTAGGAAGTTAGCCAAGGAGGCTTCTATTCCGCAACATATTGTACTTTTCATATGATGAAAGCAAAAAAACATGTCTTGCTGATGAAGCTACATAGTAAGATTATGAGTTTGGAACTGTTAGACCTACATTGTATTTAGGTCATTTAGCTATTGTTTCAGCTATTTTGGGATGGGAACGCAGCAAGAAGAAATAACAAAAAGCTTGGAAATAGCCATCAATAGCCATCAAGATCAGGATTAAAACATAGTAGTTTGTTAGTCTGGCCTTATATTATATCCTTCCTATTTCTATCTTAGTTAAAGAAAAACGGTCACTCGTTCACCCCCACTGTAACCCGATACACCGGGTTATAGTGCGGGTGAACAGGAGACCGATGCAGGGTCTCGGACTGCTATACCTACCTGCAGTCCGGAACCCTGATTCTCCGAAGATCCCCCTTTTTCAGCGATGACTTGCGCTCTGGAGCCAGCCCGCCGACTGGATGTAAATATTCATAAAAGTTGGTTACGCCAGCACTCAGTAGGAATGAGCGCTCACATGACCAGCACTTATGAATATTAAAATCCAGCCAGCAGGTCCACCTGCCGGCTGGAAGTCATCGCTTCGGACTGCTATACAGGTGGGTACAGCAGTCTGAGACCCTGCATCGGTCTCCTGTTTACCTGCACTAAAACCCGATAAATCCTTTAAATATCTGGAAAAGGGATTCTTCCACAAGTTTTAGCAAAATGAAACAGTTGGTATTGCTAAAAAGAGGACATTATTGTGTAATGAATGCTACATTTAATGTTGCATCATTATCCGGGAAAGCTTTTTTATTCAATGTGCAAATTAGCTGTTTGGAGCATGGAGGCCCCCATTTTCCCATCCTATCTACGGTTATATCTTTGCCTTTTTTACAGCACAAAAATCACAGATGAGAGGGGAACTATACAGGATGCATTAACAGGGTTTACCAATAAAAAATTTTTTTAAAACATAACCTTTAATATAATTATTACAAGCAATCCCATAACAATCAGACACATATTTACATAATCATAAGTAGATAAACAAACTATTGAATAGTTTGACCTGCCAGGCTCACCAAACTCTTACAAAATGTTCTGTACTAGTTAAACTAGTTTGTCTCACTAGCAATGAAATAATCCTTTAAAACACTGCTATAAGGCCCTGTATAACACTGCTAGAAATGTGTCAAACTAGTTTTAAAGTGGTGTTAATGCTCAGTTATGGTGACATATGGTGACCAACGGTAGCTAACAGCTTGTTTACTACTCTGACAGATTTTTTAGGCTTTTATCCGTTGTTGTTAGTAGATGCCTGTCAGTGTTAAAATACACACAGAGGTACCAGAAGACGGCAAGATTTTGTTCAAGCGTTCCAAAAATTATCCCTTTTGGAAGCAGCAACAGGTTTTGAATATGGCAAGTGAAGATGGCATGGATTTTTTCTAGCATTCCAAAAATCACCCCCTTTGGTAGTTGAAACAGGATTGGTTTCCAAAAATAGTAAAGAAGAATTAACTTTTGTATAAACAGTTGAAAAATTATCCCTTTTTTGAGGGATACTGTATGTTGTATGAGTGTATGTGTATGCCAGGTTAAAAGTAGGAGAAGCAAGGGTGATGGCAGACTAGTGGGACCTGTAGTAGCCAGCGTAAAGCAGTAGGTTTAAAGAAATTGTTTTTTTCTAATTTTTACAGGCCTGGCTGGAAGTAGCAGGGAGATGATGAACTAGAGGGACTAGTAGTATCCAGAGTACAGCAGGAGGAGGCGGGTAGTAGTATCCAGCATACAGCAGCATTGGGCAGACTATTAGTGTCTAGCGTACAGGAGGAGGATTACACATTTTGGCTTTTTAAAGTTTTCATGGCCAAGCTGAAGGTAGCAACAGCAAAGATGATGGTGGACTAGAGGAACTTTCCGCAGGCCAGTGCCCCTATTCTAGAAGTTTTTTTTTCTCAAGCCTGCAGATCCAGTAGCAGCTTCACCATCACCTGCTCCTCAGCTGCTCAGACCAACAAGCCTGCTGATATCCTCATACTTAAACTCCACTTCATCATCCCCACTTTCTGTAAGGAGGTTCACTGTTATATTCACTGTCATATTGTCATACTCTTCTTCCTCCTCCTGAGAAGACCTTGAGTCAACCAGTCCACATGTGCCCTACTATCCCCTGAAACAACACAACCTCTGGCAGACTGTTAATACTACCACCAGACACCTACCTGTCTGCTGCTGTTGCGGCTACCTGTACTGATGCTGCCACCAACATTCCTACTGGGAGCACAGTTGGCTTTATAGGGGTGGTATTAAAGGGAAGACTGCTGCATTACACACATGTAGATTAGCTTGATGCTAATTTAAAGGGCTCAGTTACATCCCCTGTAACACAAGGCAATGTGCAGCCGATGAACAAGGATTTTTTGACAGGTCAAAACTATGCAATCAGCTGATGAATAATTTGTTGCTTGTTCATTGGCTGATCGCTGGGCCTATTACACAGGGACAATGTTCGGCTGATAATCACCCCTGTAATAGTGCCCTAATGCGGTACGTACTGTGCAAGACTAGGTGATGGGGAAGCAGGGGAAGAAAAGGAGAGCAGCCTGTTGTGGACACCAGCCACTATGGCAATTGCCAGTATTGCAAGATGGAAAGCCCTCCTACAGTGTTAAAAACACTGTCTTTACTGTAAACAGTGAATATATATATATTTTTTTTACCTTCAGAACATACAAGAAAACTTCTTTACTAAGTTCACCAAGTTGCTGGTCCATAGAGAAAATAGCATAGGTGATTTACCTGGTATCTTCTTAAATGATTTTCAAATTAGCAAATGAATTCACTTCAAGCGAAAGGCTGCCAAATCAGAAACTAATTGTCAAACAACGCAGCCATCTGTACTTATTAGGAGCTTATTTACCTGTGTATTCAAGCTATCTTTATATGCATAGGTTATAGCTACCCAGCAGCTGAATATCGCTGTAGCATTGAGCTCTTGATGTGACTGTGATTGTTCCCCATAGGGGAGAGACCCATAGGTTTCCTTGTTACCATGGTTCACACCATGTCCAACCCTCATCTTATATTGCTTTACACAACAGGGAATATTTATTATTGCATTGAAAAACCTCACAAAAATGGACAAGTACAGTCGTTCTCATGCCAACAATTGTATTACAGCTCTATACTACCTGCAAGTTCAGTGGAGCCTCGCTGTATCTCAGTACGACTCTCATAGAGGCATGAAGAGTTTTTTCTGTTGGATTCTGTATAAATCTATGTACCACTATTCAGGCTTTATGCACACTACTCTGCTTGTGTGCATGGGGCATTACACTCATATCAATGACAGGGTTCCAGTAAGAGACTCGTAAAATGGACAATTCCTAAGTGATATTGCATGAAAAACATTAGCACAAAATGAGTGTGCATGTTCATCACTGAATGCCGATCATCCTACCACTGCAGGGGCGTGCTGCCAGTGTATTAATATAGGGATTGTCGATATGTGCTCCAGCTGAGGGTCATGGTGCCAATGACCACTCAACAGGAAACCTGATCCTGGCAGTTTGGTAGTGTTTTATATATGTATATGACCTGTATATTGTTTACTTCAATTGACAATATCTGCTTAAGAACTTGATGTGCATAAGTTAATATGCTGCATATTGCATGATCTGCATAAATGGTGTATACTTCATGCTGTGCTGTCGTTCCCTGGGCAGATTCTTGTTCCCCATATTTGTAACTCCCCTGATGAAGCCACTCTCACTAGTGGTAGAAATGCGTTGGGAGGTCTAGTTTTGAATAGCATCTGGGGGATGCCCCCTACAGTATGCATAAGAAGAGGCATTTCTCATGGACATAATATGTGTCACTTTTAACAGTTGTTCTCTTTGTCTTTTGGGCTAACCATTTGAGTGCATTTGGTGCTTTTCCTGGTGATATCACTTTACTGTATATCTCTTGTTTTGATGATTTTGAGTATTTTAATTGCTAACATTAAAAGGTATGTCTTAAGCACCTTTCTGTTACTTGCATAGTCAGCATGGTTTCTTTTGGTCCCAATCTTGTATATAACTATATTTTCCCATTGTATGTTCAGACTTTGAATCTTCAAGGAGTAATGGTAAATCCTTCTTAGTGTTCACTTTACTGCCTTCGTTCCTGCTTAATCTCACAGACTGGTAATTTGCAGTGAACAATATAGAAGAATATACAGTTGTCTCGTCCATAGTAGAGTTATTAGTCTTTCTCGTATTACCCAGTGTTATGACTGTGCTTTCATATATAGCTGGTACGCCAGTTAATCATACTCCTTCCTTGCTCTCTATTTCCCTTAGTGGAGTCTCTTCCAATCTTTACGAGGTCTCTGTATATTGCTCTTTATATTTATGTCTCCCTGGAGCTGTTAACACAACATTGTGTGATCATAAAACAGATTGTTACAGGCACGGCCCCACATAAAGATCATGTCCTGTGAAGAGTGAGAAGTGGAGATGCTGCCTGCCGCTTATCATATAAATGGTTACACACATCATATACCCTTTATATTAATGTCCCATACATAAAATCGACTTAGCGTTTCTGTATATTCCTATTATGCGGTATGATCTATTTCCGCTGGGTGATATTCACTGCAGCACATACAGTACATTGTCTGGCCTAGCTGTTTTACACACTATTGATTTCATTAGTAGAGTCATTTCTGAAAGACATCAGATCTATAAATGCAGATGATGCGCAGGAAGCGCAGATTCAATCTATTAAATGGATTAAATCCGCCTTAAAGTTTTCTGATTAATAGTGAATCCAGATTAAGAGTTTGTTGATATTTTGTTGATTAGCTGATATGAAGAATAGAACACTTCTTATCGAGATGAGCAAAATGTTCCTGTCTTATGTTTTAGCAAATTACAAGTCAATATGCTATATGCTACCATTTAGGGCACCGTTTTTTAAACAGTGTGTCTCCAGCTGTTGTAAAACTACAACTCCCAGCCTACATCTTCCCCTAGATATATGTATTTTTGCTCTCTCCATGGGAGACATTTATCACTGCCTTTACACCACTTCAATGTTTTATATGTCCCTGCAAAATTTGCGCAATTGCATTTATGGTGTCGGGTGTGAAGTGCTGGGTAGATGCAGGGCAGATGTTGTGGCCCAAGGGGCAGATGGTATTAACCCCTTCTTGTCGTGACGCCTGGGCATGGTTTAGCCTTAACCACCCGAAGGTTATACCACTGATCCTAGGCTGGGCAGGGGAAATGAAGACTCCAACACCAGGGTTAAGGATAATGGTAGCTTTACTGAGGCAAGACAGGTGGAATAGTCTTTGCAGTACAGCCAAATATCTCAGGGAGGTGACCAGTGACACAGTGGGACATTGCAGGCTTGCTGGGACTTGCAGTAGTTAGACTTACTTTAATGCAGGCCACGGTGACTACAGCTGGACTTGACTTAACAAAGATGGTGACTGACAATAAGATGACTGGACTTACTGATGACCAACTTGTGGCGGCAGGACTTGCTCTGGACACAGACACTGGAACAACTTGACTGCACTGGACCTCAGGAACAAGAGAGAGATTGCAGCCCCTCCCCTGGTTATGTAGGGGGCTGTGCAAGAAGCCCATAGGTCACTTGGGGGGTCACCTGGTCACTTTAACCTCCTGGGTAACAATCATGTGGTACAAACATTTAAAGCAATACAAAACTTATAATGTACAACTCATATACATGGGGGGATACCTCTGCAGGGGGACCCTGAGGACATGCAGGGACCCTTCCTGAAAGGGCAGAAGGACAGTACGGAGCCACATCCCGTACTGGGACATCACAAACTCCCCCACTTGAATAAAGTCACCCTCAATGCCCAGTCCGGGAGGGAGGAGGAGCGAAATGGCCACAGGGGCTGCATGCAGTCCTGGGGCATTACTCTTAACATCCATATCCAGGCTGTAGTGAAGACAATGATTAAAAGCGTCCTTGTGTAAATGTTCATACATGCTCTGAAGACTTATGAAAACTATAAGAAACACACTTATGAATATTTTAGGAACATGACTTATTAACATATCACTTGACTATGACTATTCATATGACAACAGCTTTTATACATATGACAACGACTTTAGACACAAAATAGTGGTGGATTGGGTTGCCTGAGGCTTTCTTCCCAATGCTTTGGCTACTGGGGTCCCTTGGCATACACCCTTCTGCCCGGAACACTATAGAGGTAAATTAGACTAGACATTACTAGATAACAGTGAATTTAATAGAACTGTGCTTCACTTTTGATAATGAGAAGTTTTATTTCTAAAATATTTATGAATAACATTAATAACAACCTCCTTACACAGGGCCCTTGTGGGGAGGTTATATAAAATAAGTATATAATAAACAGGATAATAATAAAGCAATTAATATTAAAAATAAATACAAATATAACCACTGTATTCCGCTAATGCGACATTTGTTGCACCCGCATAATTCGCTTCTTGTGCTATATTGGTTGTAGTCCGTATCAATATGTAATATAAAGTTCAAGCAATAGTAGAGGACACCATTTATAGTTACCAGCTCCTGCAGGGAAAAAGTTTGTGGTGTAAAGCTGTATAACTGGACGTACGGGAGGCAGATGGTATACACCGTGGAGGCTGCGTTACAGTGCTAGCGTGCACTGCAGTGACTGGCCCGGTTGCCACAGGCCTATGGGAAGTCGCTTGTCTCGGAGATAGATGAACCTGCTCCGATGACGGGAAACAGCCTCGTGGAGAGCCCCTCGGCGTCTGACGTCAGTCAGTTAAGTGAAATTCGGCAAATGGAAAACTGGATTTGCAGGGTTTGCAGCACTTAAAGGTATATGCAAGGTTGCAGTGCTTGAAGGTATAGCATCAAATTATTGCTGTCCTTTACAATGATGAAGCTGCGGTTGTTGGACTGCGGTAGTCGTGCGGTTATTTTTCTCCTCTAGACGCGTTTCAGGGTACTTATAAAACGACCCTACTGAGGAAAGGGTTGTTGTATAAGTCAAATGTTCGATGTCCTGCTTAACACTCTGTAATTCTGAGGCTGTAGTAACCGGCAAGCTAAGTGGCACTGGGGCGGGGGCCGGTGATGGTGATGGTATGGGCCTAGCTAACACACCTAGTGACTCTGGGACAGGCACTCAAACTCCCTCTAACTCAGTCCCAGACTCTATGACCTGAATAGCCAGTCTCTTAAAAGCGGGGAAGGACAGACTGGGGTTTTGGACTGCTAACATTCTCAACTGGGATTTGTCCCACTTGTTATGAGCACCATCGATAAATCTATCCATGAATACCTTGTTGCCCTGCTCAGGAGTTAGGCCATCTAGTTTTGAACAGTCTCTAGGGCATTCTGTAGGGCTATGACATAAGCTCTTAAAGTCTCACCTGGATTTTGTCGCCTCTCATACAACCGGAGAAGTACCTCGGATGGCAAATGTGACTCAAATACCTGGTAGAGTCCTTCAAAGATCTGCTCTACCGTCGCCTTCTCAGAAGCAGGCCAGGTGTGGACTTCTTCCAGTGCTGGTCCCTGTAGTTATCCTGTGAGCAACTGCGCCTGTTGATTAGGAGGGAGAGAATAAAAGACAAACAAACTCTGGATTTTCTCCTTGAAATCCCTCAGGGTGAAGGGGTCTCCATTATAGGAAGGGAGGACAGGGTTCCCCATGAATACTGGTGCTGACGCTGGAACACCCAGGTTGTTGATGTGGACTGCAGGCAGGACTGGTGGCATTCCGGCCGCTGAGGCAACAGATGATCCAGCTGCTGGAAATGAAGGGGCACTGTCATGTAGTTGATCTGGAGAGCTGGGTGCTGATATCTTTTAGACTTTTTGAGTGTGCTGTCACTTTAAGATGAATTGAGTGCACTGTTGCTTTAAGAATTGAGTGTGCTGGCCCTTTAAGATAATTTGAATGCGCTGTCACTTTAAGATGATTTGAGTGTGGCGGCTTTTTAAGATAATTTGAGTGCGCTGCCACTTTAAGATGATTTGAGTGTGCTGGCCCTTTAAGATAAAATAGTAACATAGTTCATAAGGTTGAAAAAAAAAAACAGATTCCAACAAGTTCAACCTATAATCCTAATGAGTCCCTACTGAGTTGATCCAGAGGAAGGAAAAAAAACCCTGATACTAGAGGTAAAAATTCCTTCCCGACTCCAAATATGGCATCTGAATAAATCCCTGGATCAACTTTTTGTCCCTATAAATCTAGTATCCATAACATGTAATGTTATTATTCTACAAAAATGCATCCAGACCCGTTATTAACTCTTTTACAGAGTTCACCATGACCACCTTCTCAGGCAGAGAATTCCACAGTCTCACTGCTCTTACAGTAAAGAACCCCCGTCTGTGCTGGTGTAGAAACCTTATTTCCTCTAAACATAGAGGATGCCCCCTTGTTATAGATACAGTCCTAGGTATAAATAGATCATGGGAGAGATCTCTGATATATTTATACATAGTTATTAGGTCTCCCCTAAGCCTTCTTTTTTCTAAACTAAATAACCCTAATTCTGATAATCTTTCTGGGTATTGTAGTCCTCCCATTCCCCGTATTACCCTGTTTGCCCATCTATGAACCCTCTCCAGCTCCACTATATCTTTCTTGTACACTGGTGCCCAGTACTGTACACAGTATTCTATGTGTGGTCTGACTATTGATTTGTACAGCGGTACAATTATTTCCTTGTCGTGGGCATCTATGCCCCTATTGATGCACCCCATGATTTTATTTGCCTTGGCAGCAGCTAGCCGACAATGGTCACTACTGCTAAACTTACTGTTAACTAAGACTCCCAAGTCCATTTCCATGTCAGTCGTCCCAAGTGTGCTCCCATTTAATACATAATCCCAGCCCGGATTTTTCCTCCCTATGTGCATTACCTTACATTTATCAGTGTTGAACCTCATTTGCCACTTCCCAGCCCAAACCTCCAACCTATCCAGATCCATTTGTAACAGTGCACTGTCCTCTATAGTGTTTACCGCTTTACACAGTTTAGTATCATCTGCAAAGATTGCTACTTTACTATTCAACCCCTCTACAAGGTCATTAATAAATACATTAAATAGAAGAGGACCCAAGACTGACCCCTGTGGTACCCCACTAGTAACAGTCACCCAATCAGAATAAGTACCATTAATAAACCACCCTCTGTTTCCTATCACTGAGCCAGATAATTACCCACTTACACACATTCTCCCCCAGCCCAATCCTTCTCATTTTATGTACCAATCTTTTATGTGGCACCATATCAAATACTTTAGAAAATTACAGATATACGACATCCAGCGATTTCCCTTGGTCCAGTCTGGAGCTCACCTCCTCATAAAAGCTGATAAGGTTAGTTTGACAGGACCGATCCCTCATAAAGCCATGCTGATATGGAGTCATACATTTATTTTTATCAAGATATTATAAAATAGCAGATGCTTGGCAATAGGCTGCAGCGACTTAATCTTGACTTACTGGACCCTCTGAGTGGCGCACCCCTACTATGTGGCAAGTACCCAATAATGCTACTGGGCACTCGGGGGTTAATGTGACTTACCACCGGTACTGGAGACTTGCTGAGGGATATCGTTGGTTTATGCAGAGTCTGCGCTGCAGCGGGTGCTTGACTATAGACCGCAGAGCCAGACACAGCCGCCGACACCGCCAATATGGCTACGCCCAGGGGACTTCATGTTGTAGTCCGGTTGGTAAAGTCTTCCCCTGTGCAACACGGGTTGGAGCTTTAGTTCCTCCTCATAACACTGAAGAGGCGTCACCGCTGGGGACTGACGGGGCGGAGCTGCGGCCGCTTGCGCGCGTGGGAAGCAGCAGACTGCATTAACCCTTTCAGGTACTGACTTCTTACACTCCACAACTACACTTAGCAGTCTTTTCCTTCACCTCCCCTCTATTTTACAAGCGCCGCTAGTAACACAATAACAACAGTCCCGTACACTTTTTCTGGAGTAAATTCTGTTGCATCGGCATGTGACTATTACAGACAGTCTTGGACACAGTTCAGACTAGGGGGAGGACTTGTGGCTTGTGGGTGTGCGCATGAGGGGGATAGCTCTGCAGGGGTACCCTGAGGACATGCAAGGTCTCTGCCTGACAGGGCAGAAGGACAGTACAGAGCCACATCCCGTACTGGGATATCACACATTTTGTGCATTATCTTTTTTTTTTGCACAATTTTTGATAGAGCATCTTTCAAAGATGTCTACTTTTTTTGTGCACCGTACACCACTTTTTGCAGTGAAGCTGGAATAATTATTTGCTAAAATTAAATTTAGAAGTTTTTTTGGGCGCAAAGCCTACTTTTTTTGCGCAAACCTACACCACCTAATAGATTAAAAAGAACTACATGACTTCTTCCGCAGCTTATAACAGCTGATAAGTAGTGGAAGTTTTACTACTCTGTATAACCTTCTGCCACCAGTTGATTTGAAAAAAAGTTATATTAAGAAGCACTCTAGGAATAGTGTTTTTGCTTATATAGTGCAGCATAGGCTATTATTGGAGAATAATGTAGAGGCTCTTGTGTATGCCCTGCACTTACCTGTTTAAGCTGGTGTGGCAGGCATGGGTTAGGTTCTATATTCAATGCAAATCCATCACTTAAAGGGGTACTCCGCCCTAGACATCTTATCCCCTATCCAAAGGATAGGGGATAAGATGTCAGATCGCCGCGGTGCGCCGGGATCCCTGCTGCGGCACCCCGCTATCATTACAGCACAGAGCGAGTTCGCTCTGCACGTAATGACGCCCAATACACGGGCCAGAACATTGTTATGTCACGACTCCGCCCCTTGTGACATCACGGCCCGCCCCTTTCAATACAAGTCTATGGGAGGGGGCGTGGCAGTAGTCACGCCCCCTGCCATAGACTTGCATTAAGGGGACGGGCCGTGATGTCACGAGGGGTAGAGCCATGACGTCACACGGCTCCGTCCCCTGTATCGCCCGTCATTACGCACATTCTCGCTCTGTGCTGTAATGATAGCGGGGTGCCGCAGCAGGGATCCCGGGGCTTCCCAGCAGCGGCACCGCGGCGATCTGACATCTTATCCCCTATCCTTTGGATAGGGGATAAGATGTCTAGGGCGGAGTACCCCTTTAAATGACTTGATTATGCTACCTACATTTCCCATGAATCATCTGGATTTGCAGAGAGATTGGGTGTTTTAGTCTATAATCACAATGGAGTTGTTCTATGAAGATTTGAATGCTTTAGGCTGGGTTCAAACATTTAGTTCCATAGTAAAAAAAAATTGCGTAAAAAAGTTGCACGTACTTGCGCATGTGCGACTTATCTATACATACACTGCAAACCTTGTTAATTTTGTTACCCACAAATTTTTTTTATTAATGTTGTGTTAAAATAGAATAGGGCACAAAATTATTGTGTAAGAATTTTTACAGACTATGTAAATAACCCATATGTGGCACTAAAATGTTTCCTTAAAAAAAAGAATCATTCATAGTAATACAGTTTCATGCACATTTCGAGATGGGTAATATACAAAGCAGTTTTCTATTTTTGTGGCTTCACTGTTGTTTATGTGCCTGTTGGTGCTGTTCTGTCTTCCTTTCTGACATAAACTCCGGCCTCAGCGCAGCGACGCAAGGCTCCGCCCACCAACGTCACAAAATGCAGGCTCAAAATTAAACAAGAAAGCCTCCAGAGTACGATATTCATAGTGCGGCATAGTATGTTTTTAATATTTTTTTTATTTCTGAGGAGGGTGGATGGTTTGTAGCGAGATAGTTGGAGCGCAGCTACTTAGTGCCAGACAGGCCAGTCAGGGTGTCACTAGATAGGGTACGACCCCCCTCCCCGTCACTCTCTAGCAATGCTACTGGTAATAAAGGGTAGATAAAGAACTTCGGCTATTAACATAGGGGAAAACTTTTCCGCTTTAAAAAATGCTTTTGTAAGCGGGTTTCCCGGTTTTGCTTATGTGCGATTTATTTATCAAGGTCGTGCGACTATTTGATAAATAGGTTGCATGTAAGCAAAAGTAAGTAAAACAAATTGTCGTATAAAAGCCATATGTTTGAAAAGAATGATAAATCTCCTTCTTAATTTTTACACCATTTTCTACACATTTTTTACAGCACTTTGACTGTTTCTGCTTTGTGACACATGATACATTTTTACCGTAATTTGCACATTTGCAAATTAGCACCTTTTTTGGTGTAATTTAAAAAAAATCCTAGCAAAAACTGAAAAAAAAGTGTCAACACAACCTCCAGAGCAGTGAATGACCATACATCCTGATCCCATAGAAAAAGCAACAGTATTCAGATAAAGCTGGAGGAGAGTGGAGGGATCTAATGGGTAATGGGGAGCGAGTGGAGCGATCTAATAGGTAATTATGTCATCCTGTAGTTTGCAGAAAGTCAGCTCACCCAGGACAGACTTTGTCTAACATATTCAGCATACCTCCCAACCATCCCGGATCCTGCCAGACATTTCTGCTTTTGGGGTGATGTCCCGCCGTCCTGGAACGGCCCACACATGTTCCACATTTAACTGTAAATGCCTCCTAAAGAGGCGTCTACAGTTAAATGCGGCACTCGGTGGGAAGTTTGACAATTGACTCCGTTGTCTTCTCACCCTGTCAATCACTTTTTTTTTTTTAAATTAGAGAGCTTTATTAAGTTTTACAATACAATAAAAAAATACAGAAAAAACTAAGAAAGGTATAAAGACTAACCCATCAGGGTAACGGAATCCAATATTAAGGCACACTATATGAAATCAGGCACATACTGTCAATAAAAAAGTGATATAGAGTAGACCAGCTCACCCCCTCTGCGTAGAGGGCACACACAGCAGCACCAACACAGGGTCCACTAGGAAGCTCGGAAAGGCACTAGAGCTGGGTCTCCAGGTGAAGCAATTCCAAACGTAGATCAGGATATCCGGCTCCCAAAAGAATAGGATAAAATCCGACTTTATTAGAATTCCATTAAATAATGCAGGTAGGTGAAAAAATATGAAAAAAAGGGGGAATAAAA
Organism: Hyla sarda; assembly: GCF_029499605.1. Lineage (NCBI taxonomy): Eukaryota > Metazoa > Chordata > Amphibia > Anura > Hylidae > Hyla > Hyla sarda. The sequence goes on from NC_079192.1 coordinate 171,864,476, forward strand.
ACACAAATGAAACGCCGACGCGTTTCGACTTAACAGTAAGTCTTAGTCATGGCAAGTTACTGACACACATTGTCTGATATATATACATGAATAAGCAACACGTGACATGACATCACACACTACCACGCCCTCCCGGAGAGGGAGGGGGAGGGGGAAGGGGGAATATCTAGCCATATATAGCCCAACGCACCTGAATATCCAAAAGACAGCATACCGTGCATATTATATATCAAACCAAAAATTCAAAATTATAACAATGGGTGCAAGCAGAAATTGGCATTGTATTCATTCAACAAACCCACCATACCTAATCATGTCAGTACGAAAAAATATATATATCACAAGCATATCACCAGAATAGAACGTACAGAAAATAAATGAGAGATGCAAAGATTATGACAATATTATAAAGAAAGTTGCAATTAAGATAATTGCAACTTTCTTTATAATATTGTCATAATCTTTGCATCTCTCATTTATTTTCTGTACGTTCTGTTCTGGTGACATGCTTGTGATATATATATTTTTTCGTACTGACATGATTAGGTATGGTGGGCTTGTTGAATACAATGCCAATTTCTGCTCGCACTCATTGTTATAATTTTGAATTTTGGGTTTGATATATAATATGCACGATATGCTGTCTTTTGGATATTCAGGTGCGTTGGGCTATATATGGCTAGATATTCCCCCTTCCCCCTCCCCCCTCCCTCTCCGGGAGGGCGTGGTAGTGTGTGATGTCATATCACGTGTTGCTTATCCATGTATATATATCGGACAGTGTGTGTCAGTAACTTGCCATGACTAAGACTTACTGTTAAGTCGAAACGCGTTGGCGTTTCGTTTGTGTTTTTATTCCCCCTTTTTTTCATATTTTTTCACCTACCTGCACTATTTTAATGGAATTCTAATAAAGTCGGATTTTATCCTATTCTTTTGGGAGCCGGATATCCTGTTCTACGTACTGTCAATCACTTTTGTGACCACTGCCTATATTTAGCCAGCAGACACAAGAGACTTCTTCTGTGATGTCATCAGATTCCAGAGCGCAAGGGAAGAAGAAAGAAAAGGCCATGCTGAGGAAGAAGACAGAAGAGCCACAGGACTTAAGTATCCAGGAGGGGGAGTGGGAGGGGGAAACTGCTGCTGCAAACCAAGGGGGAAACAGCTGCTACCTACCATGGGGTAAACTGCTGCTGACTAATATGCTGCCTAATGTGGGGGACTTTGCTGCCTAATATAAGGGTACTGCTGCTACTATGGGGGTACTGCTGCCTACTATGGGGACACTGCTGCTTACCATGAGGGAAACTGCTGCTGCCTAATATGGGGAAACTGCCACCTACTATGGGGGACACTGCTTCCTAATATGGGAGCACTGCTGCCTAAAATGGGGGTACTGCTGCCTATTATGGGGGTACTGCCACCTACTATGGAGGAAACTGCCGCCTACTATGTGATAACCTGCTGCCCACTATGGGGGAACCTGCTGCCCACTATGGGGGGAATCTGTCTCCTATTATGGGGTGGAATCTGCCGCTCACTATGGGGGGATTCTATGGGGGTATCTGCTGCCAACCTTATGTGGGGGACATCTGCTGCCAACCTAATGTGGGGGGCATCTGCTGACAATCGTATGTGGGGGACATCTGCTGCCAACCTAATGTGGGGGGGTATCTGCTGCCAACCTAATGTGGGGGTAACTGCTGCCAACCTAATATGGGGGACATCTGCTGCCAACCTAATGTGGGGGACATATGCTGCAACCTAATGTGGGGGACATCTGCTGCCAATCTTATGTGGGGGACATCTGCTGCCTATCTAATATAGGGGACATCTGCTGCTGCCAATTCTATTAAGTTTAGGGCAGAATAGTTATTGTAAAAGTGGGGATGACTAGAATGTTTTTTTCCTGCCATGTTCTCCAGAGAGGAGTCGTAGCTGGAAGAAATCATCATGGCGGTCTGAGCATGAGAAGAAAAAGGAAGGTAAATGACTCTGATAAGTGATTTAACTGTATGTAATCGCTTATATGGCCTGTTGTGGAAATAATGGGGGTTGTTGTCAGTCACCTGATATAACTGTATGTAATCTCTTATATGGTCAGTAGTGGTAATAATGAGGGTTGTTGTCAGTCACCTGATATAACTGTATGTAATCTCTTATATGGTCAGTAGTGGTAATAATGAGGGTTGTTGTCAGTCACCTGAAATAACTGTATGTAAACTCTTATATGGTCAGTAGTGGTAATAATGGGGGTTGTTGTCAGTCACCTGATATAACTGTATGTAAACTCTTATATGGTCAGTAGTGGTAATAATGGGGGTTGTTGTCAGTCACCTGAAATAACTGTATGTAAACTCTTACACGGTCAGTAGTGGAAATGATGGGGGTTGTTGTCAGTCATGGTGGTATCCTGTTTGGTCAATGATCACCCCATGTAATTGGGCCCTTAAACATGAGTGACCCAGGTATAATTCCTCCCTACACATCTGTCATCGCTATGTTATCACTGCACTGTCCTCACAATGCATGTATTGCCTCTGAATATCTACATCCAGTTCCCTCTTCACCTACCTGTTTGCCGGATACTCTCATCACCTCATATATCTTGTTTTGCTATCACTCTCCCATGTATTCCATACTAGATTATTCAGCTGTGAAAAACAAGGCATTACATATTACATTGTTCAGGCTCCGATCCCCAGAGCTGAGAGAGGAGCAGACAGCTTGCAGATCTGCTTATTTTCTGCATGACGGAGTAGATATCAGACACACAGTACACACATCAGGGAAACATATATATACAAACAGGGCGTTTTCTGCACACAACCAATAGATGGCAAGAAGTGCAACATGCTGCATACCCATCGGTGGGAATACACACACTGCCATACCTTAAATCAGTGTACAGCACTAAATCATTCGGCACAGAAAGAAAGAAATTGCAAACAAAATACATTAACCATTAAAATTCCATGGAATAGTGTCTAGAATGGACATTCAAAGGTAGTCATAGACGTCACAAATGTAACAATTTGACAAATTAAAATTGCTTTAATGGAAATGACCATAATTGTTCACAGCCCAAAAAACAGTTGTTTATTGGCTGATCAGATGGTGCAGTCCTGCCTGAATGATGACTGAACCATGTTTAAGGCTCCTTAAATGAGCACCATTCTACTGATCACCTACATTGGCACTTATTTTGGGCACGCATCACCCAGACTTAAAGGAGAATTCTAGCTTTAAGGGTGCCTTAAAGGAGAACGTTAGGCAAAAAAATAAGTAGCTAATCACGGGGAGTTAGACCGCTGGGACCCCCGCAATCTCCAGAACAGGACCCCGATTCTCTCAGTAAGAAACGGGTGTTGTCCACCGGTAGACGGCACATGCTTCATTCATTACTATGGGAGCGCCAATGATGCCCGAGTGCTGTACTTGGGTCTTTTTGGCACTCCCATGGAAATGAATGGAGCTGAGGGGGGGTCCCAGTGGTTGGATCCCCCGTGATCGTCTAATTATCCCCTATCCTGTGGGGAAAGATAGACTCACTATACAGGAAATCCAGTAGTGAGGACAAGGCACTGTTAACTCTATAAGCCTCAGCTTTATGGTCTTATTATTGGCACCCACTTTTACCTGAAGCTTAAATTTTAGAGACGCTTTTTTCAAAGCATGCACATGTTTATAGCCTGTTCATACGCCTATGTATAATGCCTAGTATAGTATGTACAGTATAATCACAGCCTCCATAGCATACACTGCATGGTACTATCTATGTAGTACATAATGTATAGTAGAGCTCTTCTGCGGCACAATATGAATGACATAGTCTGTGCGACAAAGCCTCTATAGCAGTGTTTCCTAACCAGGAGGCATCCAACTGTTGCAAAACTACAACTCCCAGCATGGCCAGACAGCCTTTGGCTGGAGAAGCTGTAGTTTTGCAACAGCTGGAGGCACCCTGCTTGGGAAACATTGCTCTGTAGCATAGTCCTTACAGCATAGCCTTTATAACACAACATGTTCTGCACAGTCATTATATCACAGCCTGTATAGCATAACTGCAGAGCTGGCGTATCACATGTATATCTTATCTCATAGGATGTAGCTTGTATAGACTTCACATCAGAACAAAGCCTTTACTGCAGAGATCCCTAGGTGGTGTCTATTAATTGATTAATACAGTGTTCTGTCAGGATATTGATGATGATGATGATGATGTTCATTTTGATGATGATATTGAAGATGATGTTGATAATGATGTGGATGATGATAATGTTGATGATGATGATTTTAATGATGATGATGTTAATGATGATGATGTTGATGATGATGATGATGTTAATGATGATGATGGTGTTGATGATGATGATTATGATATGGATGATGATAATGATGATGTTAATGATGATTATTATGTTAATGATGAGGATTATGATGATGATGTTAATGATGATGATGATGATGTTGATGATGATGATTATGATATGGATGATGATTATGATGATGTTAATGATGATGATGTAATGATGATGTTGATGATTATGATGTTGATGATGATCATGATGATGATGTTGATAATGATGATGTTCATGATGATGTTGATTAAGATAATGATGATGTTGATGATGTTAATGATGATGATGTTAATTATGATGATGATGATGATGATGTTAGTGATGATGATGTTAATTAGGATAATGTTAATGATGATGATGTTAATTATGATGATGATGTTAATGATGATTATGATATGGATGATGATGATGATGTTAATGATGATGATGGTAATGATGGTGATGATGTTGATTTTGATTTTGATGATGATGATGATGTTGATGATAATAATGAGGATGATGATGTTGATAATGATGATGTTGATGATGATGTTGATTAAGATGATGATGATGTTGATAATGATGATGTTGACGATTTTAATGATGATTATGATGATGTTGATGATGATGATGATGATGATGATGTTGATGATGAACCTGATTAGCCTGATCCATTTCTCTATTAAATAATATATATAAGCCTTAAATAAGATAAACAACCGACCTTTAGTGTTCCTAGGGCCCAATCCTGCCTATTTCATCTGTCAATAATATTTCAGTGTATACATATATATATATATATATATATATATATATATATATATAGCAAAACCTGTATTGCACCAACTTGATAACACATAGTTCTTCGCTCTGCAAGCACTGTATAGACAAAGCTCTATAGGTCGATATACAGATGTGTGTATAGAAACTATCTGTCTACACTTGCTCCATCCAGATGGTTAGAAGGCGCAGGAAGATGGCGGGTGGGGGGCTAGCAGGAGCTGCCTATGTATATTCATCCCCACACCCTTATTACACTGCTGCCTATTCCCTTCTCTCTGGAGTATTCTAAGCTGTCGAGAAATTAAAATCTGGTAACAAAATCAATTATTTATGTCTCTTCCTGGAAGGAATGATGAATAAGGGGGGTCCAGATATGGGGAATTAACCCATTAGACCCCAGAGATCTCCAGACA